>NW_015164720.1:105542-132519 GCF_001447785.1 Gekko japonicus | reverse complement strand
GGGCCCCGGGGAAACCCCACGTCACAGGCAAGTGACGTCATGACGCCGGGCATGCTGCGGGCACGCTGGGGGCGGGGCCACAGCCATTTGAGGGGAAAACTTTATGTTTTCCCCTCAAATGGCAGCCATAGGCAAATGGCAGCCATTTGAGGGGAAAACATAGAGTTTTCCCCTCAAATGGCTGTGGCCCCGCCCCCAGCGTGCCCGACGTCATGACGTCACTTGCCTGTGACGTGCATGCGGCGCGCGCTCTCTCCGGGAGCCACCCCAGAGTCCCCCGCCGGCGAGGTAAGTCGATTTGGCAACCCTAGATCTAGAGACTGCAGAAGTCAGTTCCCCTTGGAGAAAATGCCCGCTTTGGAGGGAGGACTCTATGGCATTATACCCCACTGAGGTCCTTTCCATCACCAACTTAAAATCTGTTGCTCTTTCAGGAAAAAAGAAAGATGACAATAAAATTTAGAATGCAATTCCTGGACTGAAATGCAAGTGATCACCTAGAGCTGGGGTAATCATTTAGTCTTTAAGAGTAAAACTTTGGGAATTTTTTTCCCCCCAGATGTAAGAAAATTTGGGATTCAAGCAATAAACAGTGCAATGCAAAAAGCCTAAACTGATATGGCTTTTTTTGTAAAGAGGAGCCAAGGAAGAGAACCACTGAAGCAAGACACATTTTTCCCCCCAAAGGACAAACATATAACTGGTATAAAGTCTGAGTCCTCCAGCAGTACATTTAAGTCCAACAAAATTTTATTCAAGGTATAAGCTTTCATGTGTATTTATTTATTTTATTTATACATTCGATTTATATACCGCTCTAACCCCGAAGGGTCTCTGAGCGGTTTACATACAAGAGGCAGTGTATGCATACTTCTTCAGATACAATGAAATGGAAATTACTAGTCCATACATATAGGTAGAGGGTGAGCAGTAAATTAGCATACAACATAACAAAGATGTTTAACAGATTCAAGGACCAAACAGGGATAACAAGCTTAGTGTATATGGTTACCATGTGTTTGGATTTAATTCCGGGGGGAAACATAGTGAAGGAAAGAAATATGTCAAAGTTGGAGACTCAAAACTGGACTTTTTTCTGCTGCTTCAAACCAGCACAGCTACCCACCTGAATATAACTGGTATGATAATTTTATATAATATATATAATGACTGAGGAAAATTATTTCTGAAACTATGGCAGAAGAATTTTGGTTGTAAATACTAAAAATGCCATCATACACCAAACACATACAGAAATAAAAAACTTTTAATGTAACACACAAAATGTTAAATTACTGAGCAGAAGTGCCTGAGTTTTGGAACTCCCAATGCAAAGTAAATGGAGATGGATAGTATTGAAATCAGTCATCGGTGTGGCCTTTCATAACATAACAGGTTCTAACACATTTGTTACTTCTCATATGATGGCGTGAGCACTGATTCGTGTACAAAGTTCGGACTACGACCAATTCCAAAATTTTCAGTTTACAAAATGCTAGCGAATTCTGTGCAGCTTTGCAGGAAGATGCATCTTATATACATTACATTAGGGAGATCAGAATAATAGGTTAGCACACAAAAGAAACCCCTGCATGTGTCAGAGAATCAAAAATAGGACTTTGGTTATGCTCAGACCTGCTTTCTCGTAGACTCTCTCATTAGGCTGCAATAATAAAAAAAGCTTGCAATAAAAATCAGGTTGACATCCCATCCCGTCTACTAGCTAATGGATTTTCCTTGCCATTAACCACTGCATTTAATCAAGTCATTACATAAGACACCTGTGAAGACAAGTCTGAGGTTTTCTTTCGGATAGTTCTGAGTGGGCAGCGAAATTGTGCTCGGTAAGATTACAATAACAATGCAGCAATCTGCAGCTTGCCTAGGATCTAATTCCCGAGCTATGGGAAGCAACTCCAAAAAGCTCCCCATGTCCCTGAAGTGGCACCATGGGGAACACTGGGGAACTAGAATAGGCCGTGATCACTTTGGGCAACTAGGGAAAGAAGCAGATGGGGGAATTTTTAAAAGAAAAGGGGGGTGGGAGGAGAGAGAGACTGATTCTCAAGGCCTTCATAAGTGATGAACCAAATGTTCTGGCAAACAGTCCTTGCAGATTGGGTTAGGCCAGATGTGCAGGCAGTGTTGTCTGTCTTTCTTGTTGATTTTCTTTCAAAGCCACATTTCTGGTACTTCTGTGGCGAGAGAGTTTTAAGTACCGTGTGGGGGGGGGGGAGCAGAGTTGCTAATCTGAAATGGCAGATCAGGACCTCGCAAAATCTGTAGTCTAGCAATGAAGGAGGTGCACAGCACTTATGTAATTTAAAAGCTAATTCTAGGCATCCGATTTCTCAGACATAAATTTCCCCTTTGATCAATGGGTTGTGCAGCCCAGCCTGTGAATATTCGCTCAAAAACAAATCCTAATGAGTTCAATGGGGTTTACTTTCCAGTTAAATAATTGTTGTGATATTTGACATAGCCCTCGGGTTTAAGTCCTAAGGAAAATCACCTTCAACAGCACCATTTAGCAGTGATGACCAATAAATCCTGAGGCACTGGAATTCCTATGTAGGATTATTCTCATGGCTCCATAATCCACCCTGGTTCGTTCCCTCAAAATCTCTTAATGGAAGAAGTCATAATCAGCTGTCTACGATGTGGTACCTTTTTCTTTTGTTCTTTGGCTCTTTCAGTGAAAGCTCCCTCAGTTCGGGTATATCAAAAAGGCTGAGTGGCTCCTATCCTTTTCACATCAAGGAAGGGATTCAGATTCACCGCCTCCAGACATGTTGTCAGGCCAGTGTTCTTACCTTCTTGTAATGCTGACTTTTCAGATTTCACAGGGATGGTGCTCTCTTTTCCTCATGTGTATTCAGATCAAATTGTTAGTGGCAGAACTTAAAGGTGTTGCCATGAAGACAGTTGGGCCTTTTCCTCAAATCTCTGTGCTATAATGGAGATAGCTCTTGGAAAGGCGAGAATTAAAGAAATGAAATATTTGCCTTGTTTTTAAATGTTAGATATTTCCCTGGGCAATGATACAGGAGCATAGCCTTTCCTCTGAATCATTTTGGCTCATGCTCTGACCGCCTCCAACTTGGACAACTGTAACTGTCATTTCCTGGCTTCCATTTTGCCACCTCAGTCCTTTTACCTGTAGCCAAATCTCTGCTTCCTGCCAGTTTGAACTTAAGGACTGTTGAAGGGGTTGGAACGATGGGCCTAAGGGCAAAGGCCCTAAAGAAAGTGGCCCACTGGATCCCTGAGGGGATCCAGCCAGCAGCTGAGGGGGGACTGGACATGAAAATACTTGTTTTGGGCGGGGCGGGGACTTTCTTAGAGTAAATGTGCCTTGTTTAAATACTAGTTTTAATCTCTGCACTCCTATCTTTAATGATAGTTAACCTATTGTTTAACGAATTAAGTTTAGCAAGCATATGCTGTTGTTCTGGGACAGGTAGATATTAATATGAATCTTGCAGTCTATTTTCAAAAACAGTCTGCTTCAGGACTAGAGGACTGGGTTTAATCAGAGAGGAGGAAAGATCATCAAGTGTGTTCTGTGCTTAGGGTTGTCATTCCCCTGGTGGGGCCAGGGGATCCCTGGATTTTGGGGGCCCTGATCTACTGCAGCACAGTTGGACAGCAAGGGAAGCCCCACCCCAAGGAGCCCCCTCCCAGTGAGGCCCAAAAAACCCATAGAGTTTTGCCCAAAACCTAGAGCATCACTGCAACATCAGAAACGCGATGATGTCACTTCTGAGCAATGTCATTGCGGTGCGTGCACTTTGTGTGCCAAAAGAACTCCAGAAGAATCAGGAGTGTCCCCCCCCCCCCCCCCCCCGGCAGCCAGGTAGGACCTGGCAACTCTACCTGTGCTTCAGCTGATTGGAGTGGGGAGATGTGGCCCCTCGGCTTTGTTTTAGGATGAAAAGATGATAGAACCAATGGCTCCATTAAAAGATTCTTGAAAACTCTGCAGGGAGAATGTCTGCAGGAGTGGTGATAGCCAGCTTTCCCGTCATCTCTTCCTCCATAGCCATTAACTTCAGTCATCATCATTCAGACCGTTTAACACTGTGGTCTAAATTCCTAGACCAGTGGTCTATTCGCTCCCATATCTAGCCCAAACTCCTTGTCTTTACTTTCAGACTCTCCAGCTGCTTTATTACAGCCCCCAAGCCATATGGAAGAACTGTCCTGCCTACTTATTGTTGTTTTTAAAAGCATTTTGTTGGTCTGATGGGATGAATTTGTATTTAGAGCTTAATGTTTCTATAGTTGTTGTTGTTGTTGAGATCTGCCTTCCTGTACTCATAGCGGAGGGGGGGAGAATATTTTAAATTAGTAAACACAGAAAAATATAATGTTACATGGAAATCAATGTAGCAGGGACGGCAAAACTGACAGAGGGTCACCCAGCCATTAGTCATCATAGGAACTCTGCAAAGGGTTGCATTGGCACACATACAAATGCACGCTCTAGGAGTCCTTGCGACATACAGTCCCCCCCCCTCTCCAAACATACCTCATCCATCATCACATGACAGATATTTTCTAAAAATGTAAATAATTGACCAATGTTCTATTATCCAACAGCACCCTAAGTCTGCTGCCTGACCGAGCCAATGGCCCACAATAGGCCTGCATCATGACAGGGCTTGTTCTGGACCCTGAGTATTCAAAATATACTGTGGGAAGCTAATACTCTGTCCCCAGGATCCAGCCGCTGCATGCTGTTCGGCTGTAACTTGCTAGGAAAAGCACTGAAGTGAGTTAAGATAAAACAAGAGGCTTGAAAAGGAAGCGAAAGATTTGGCAGTTGGTTTCAGGATGCTTATTAGCCATAAACAATAAGCCAACCCCCCCTTTCTTTGGGGTGGGGAGGTTAGCTCTTCATTTCTGAATGGAATTAAGCATTCGTTACTTCAATGGCTTGAAGAGGAGAAGGCAGAAAGGGGAACGTGTCTGAACAGCCCTCAGTGGTGCATAAAGATAAAAAGGAGTGGAAAAGGGGGATTAAAGAGGCCCATCACAACATGGTGGAGAGCCAACTAAGAGCTTAAACAAGATACCACAGGAAATACGTGCCGCAGGAAATCCTAAGAAAACAGTTTATTTCAGAGCTTGGTGTCAAGCTTCAATGAACGAAACAGTGGAAGAGGCCACTAATAAGTTCCAGGACGAGACAGAGAGACTACTGAATGAACTACTGCCTGACCAAAAAAAAAACAAACCACCAAAAAAACCCTTACCCTGGTGATACGGAGAATGCATAAAAGCAAAAACCTGCCGCTGCCGGAGGTACATAACAATGTCACTTGATTTATTAGATTTCAAAAGCTAAGAGGAGTAAAGTACATAAGGAAAAAAATCAGAGATACGTATAAGCAGTATATAATCTAGCGTGAACATTAGGATAGATCAAAGGACACTAACCTGCTGTGTGTATGCTAGGAAAACCCCAGGTATTCTCCTGGGAATAATACAGTACTTGGAAGAAAGGGAAACTAAACTTTTGGTTTCTGGAATGCATGCAGTGCCTTCTTTCCATCACTCGTTTAAGCAATCTATATCAAAATGCAATATGAGGTTAGGAGTGCCAATGATGCTCAAACAGTGATTGGCTGAGTTGCCCCTGATGTCACAGAGAGGTGGGTCAGGCAACAGGGCCTCGGGTTACCACTGGTGGAGAAGCTCAGGTCAGTGAGGGAGAGCTGTTGAAAAAATTAGGAAAGTAGGAACCTGAAGGTCAAACCAGTGTGGTATAGTAGTTAGAATGTTGAACAAGGAGACAATTTTCTTTCCAGAATGAGATAGGACCAATCCTGAGTCCTGAATTTCCCCTGAGTGCTTTAGGCAGAAAGTGAAGAACCAGTCTCGCATTTCCCTGATTAAGAATATGTTCCTGCTAAGAAGTCCATGCAAAAGAGGTCGCTCTGTAGGCTTAACAGGTTACAAGGGCCAGAAATCATGGCAGGGGGAATTATAATTTACTCATGGCCTCTTACACTCACAGTTCATGACAGACTTATATTGAGAACTATTAAGAAAAACATGAAGAGTTATAAAGCTAAAACTGCATCTGACACCCCTCCACCCCCACACTATATTGTTATCTTTTCAAGTGACATAGTGTACAGCATAGGGTTACCAGATGTCATCTTTTTAGGGGACATGTCCTCTTTTTTAGTGTCTGTCCTCTTTTGGGCTCTTTTTTTAAAAAATGAAGAAAATGTCCTCTTTTTGGGTTGGAGGGTTAGGAATATTCTTAGTGGCAATTATCACAACTTAAATAGTGGGAGTAGTTAAAATGAGATTTGTCATAGTGGTCACTTGTTTGAAGTAGTCAGCTGGGAAATATGTCCTCTTTTTTTTTTTTTTTTGCTTTTCAAAATATAGTAACCATAGTACGGCATGTACATTGAAAGGGAAGGAGCATCGTTTCCGGTCTATGGCGGCACACTAGCAGACTCACCTCCCAGACCTCCTGGGGGTGAGGCTGCGCTCCGGTCGAAGGAGGGGGTGCGCAGGCTCGCTTACCCCCCCAGAGACCCGGGGAAGGGACTCTGGCCATGGAACTTCTAAGAGGTTGCCTCTTCTAGGGCGGAATGCTGGAGAATTGAGGCACCTCTTTGTTCCGATGGTTCTCCGTGCTGTGAGCCCGAATGTGATTTAGTGACGCTGACCGGGACAAGCGTGGGAGATAGAGCATCAGAAATGAAGCTGAAAGCAAGGTTGAATGACCAATTATGAATGTGAGTCAGTTTTGAAGTGTTTTAAAGGGGGAAAGATAGCTCCCCACCCCACTCTACTGAACGGAGAAAGGCGAGCGTGGGAGGGACGCCTCTCATGCGAATGAATTTTTGAGCGATAGAGGGGGGGAGCAGAAGAAAATGCAAAGAAAACTGTCTAGAAGTACTTACCAAAGCGAATCTAAGTGGTGAAGTGCACATTCAGAGACTTTTAAAAAAATTGTGAAAGTAAACAAACAATAAAGATGGCGGGGAAGAAGGACAAAGAAAAACTTTTGAAAGCGACACTGGAGAGCCTTAAACCGGAAGTTACCAGTGAGCTGGCAAAGTCTATAGCAGAATACATGCGTCCTCTGTTGGAACAGCTGAATAACTTCAAGGAGCAGATGTCCATTGTGACTCAAAGTATTACTGCTCAACAAACCCAGATAAATGATATGCTACAAATAATGAAGCAAGATACTGAGAAGGTGAAGGAAGTGGCTGCAACAACTCAAAAGGTGAAGAAAAAAGTGCAAAAGCTGGAAAGGAAACAAACCTCCATGGAAGATCAACTGTTGCAAGTGCAAATGGAATAGGCCAACATGATCCTGCGCTTCCAGGGCATGCCAGAGAACAAGGGAGAGAATCTCAAAGAAGTGATGAGCGAATTATTAGCCCCAGCGACAAAAATGAAGGCGGATGCGTTACTGAATGACATGGATGTGGTCTATAGATCATATTCAGGTTATATAAAGAAAAATAATCTGCCTGGGGAAATCGTCATAAGATTCTCGAAGAAGCATGTGAGGGACGCAATCCTGAAAGCAGTCTCTGGAGTACCCCTGAAAGTAGGGGAGAATACTATCAGAACGCTAAAGGATATTCCATTTGAAGTGAGACAACGAAGAAAGAAGTACAAAGAGCTTGTGCTTTTTCTTCAGACAAATTCAATTGGATATAAATGGCTATTTCCAGAATGCGTCACTTTCAAGATTAGGGACAAAAAAGAAAAGATTGACTCTGTTCCGAAAATTCAAGAATTCCTAAGGGCTCAGTTGGGAAGACCAGAGGACGGGAAAAAAGAAGAGGACAGCAAGTCTAGTGGCGAGCTAGACTCGGGTTCTTCTGGAGAGGACTCTCTGTCAGAACAAGGGGCAGCAGTCCCAAAAAGTCCTTATAAGTTGCGGAAGAGATGGGGAAAGGAGAAATAAAGGCTGAAGGACTCTGAATTGTGCCTTTGTGAACTTTGAAACGGGATGATCGGGGGTACTGTTTGTAGACAGTTTAAATTTAAGCTTAAAAAAAAAGTATTAACTTTAAATGCTTGACTCAGTTTATAATGTTATAAATGATGAAAGATTGAATGTAACTAAGCTAGTTGGAGGATCTCCCCTCTTGGGATTTTAGTTAGTAGTGGGTTCTTTGCTTTATCCTGTAAATGTAGTTTTCCTCCCCCTTTTCCGTTGTAGTTTTTGTAGTGATATATAAAAAAATTTAAAAATCCCTTCCGGGGGCTTAAAAAAAAGAAAAAAAGAAAGGGAAGAAGCATCCTATGTAGATATGCCCTAAGGCACATAGTAAGAATTTTCTTTCTTTATGCATGTTAAATGCTGGGATTGATTGGTAATGATAGTAATTGATCAAGCAGGGCTTATAGAAAAGTGAATAAGCACCAGTGCTGTACGGGAATTCCACAGGAAACATGAAGTATGTTTTCAATTTCCTTACCCACTCTTGGATGCAAGTTTACCAAAGTTGGTCACAGTGGTGGAAAGGTCCATTTATGTCTTGGGAAGCTCCAGAGAGCAATTAAATTGGTTTTCTGTGGAAAATCCAGATCTTAACAGAAATTATGTATATGTGTCAACAACTCCAAGTCTTTTGGATACAGTCCAGAAAAATATCAGAAAAAGAAATGACCAGAAACCATAGAAAATTTTCAGAGCCACAGCAAAATAAATAAATAATAACCACACACTGCTGGAAAGGTTGTTCAAAACTTGGATCCAATCTTTTTTTTTTTCGGTTGGTGAGATAAAGGAGGGGTAAGTCTTTGGCCACCAAAAAAGGCTATGTTGAGAACTGCGGGACCTGCATGTACAAAAATAATATCAGATGGGGGCTGTAGTATGGAGGGGAATTATGTGAGACTGAGTGAAAAAGGTGGCTGAGTCCAACCCTTTGCAATTTTGTGCAATACAAAAAAAGATACATACCCCCCTCCCCGAATGGAGTATTCTACTGACATAGCATGGTTTGATTCACAGACTGAAAGAACATGTGCAGGATATTCTCTTCCAGGTGTTTAGGATTCTGAGGAAGGAAGGTGGCTTCTTATAGTCAACCAGGGCAAGAAGAGGGCGGGGTCTGGCTTACTGCCCTCAACCAGCATTCTTGGAAAAGGAAACAGAGCAGGAAGGACACTGGTGTCCCACACCAGTCTGTCATCTTAAAACAGTGCTCCTTGGCTGCAAAGTGGAATGTTGGGGGCGCAAGCCAGGAATTTGTCCTTGAAGGTAGGAATGGCAGGCCCCGGTCAGGGCAGGGGATCCTCACTGTAGGGCCCCTACCCAGGGCTGGCCCCAGCTTATTTTGCACCCTAGACGAGGATCCCTTCTGGCGCCCCCCCCCCTCGGTGCGCCCACCAATTTTCAAAAATATATGCATTTTAGGAAGAATGAAAAACACAAATAATCAAGAAACTCCCAGAGTATGGGGCCGGGTTCAGTTTGGCGCCCCTAAGGGCCGTCCTGCTCTAGGCGACCGCCTAGTTCGCCTAGTGAGTGAGCCGGCCTTCCCCTACCCACAAATGCCGATCAGCTGGCCGGGGGGACTTACTAGCAGGAAAACTAGACCTTGCCAGCAATGCGGCAGAGTCACTCCTGGCACACACCAGAAGCAATGTCATTATGTTGCCAGCAATACAATGATATGTTGGTTTGGGGGCAAGAACTCTATGGTAAACATCACTTCTATGGTAGAGTGTTTGCCCAAATACCAGTGTTGCTGGTGACATAGGCTTAGGCTTAGTTTTCCTGCCAGTAAGTCCCTTCGACCCTCCCTCAGCCCCACCAGTTACCAAGAAGACAGGGCTTCTGCGGAAGATAAGTAGGTATAGAGTTGACAGTTGTGGTTCCTCCTTTGCCCTTTTCCATGATGAGTGTTGCCAAAACAAATTGCTTAAAAATGTTGTGTATTGTGTTCCTTGTAAGTGCAGAGTGCCTGCGCTTCAGCCACAAGCTCCATTGACTAATGGTATCCTGAAATCTGCAACAGGATTGGTCGGTGTTGGGAGACAGACCAATCAGGACAGTAGTTGACATTTGGCGGGAACAATTCCTATTGGTTCCAAGCACTCATTATTGATTGGATATTATTGTTCTAGGGAGTGTGGTTTTCCTTGGTTCAAATTGTATATAGTTGGGTCATTCTGTAGGTTTGTTCGAGGGGGCTGTGCGCCCTAGGCAAGGCCGCCTCGTGACGGTGTATTGTGTTCCTTGTAAGTGCAGAGTGCCTGCGCTTCAGCCACAAGCTCCATTGACTAATGGTATCCTGAAATCTGCAACAGGATTGGTCGGTGTTGGGAGACAGACCAATCAGGACAGTAGTTGACATTTGGCGGGAACAATTCCTATTGGTTCCAAGCACTCATTATTGATTGGATATTATTGTTCTAGGGAGTGTGGTTTTCCTTGGTTCAAATTGTATATAGTTGGGTCATTCTGTAAGTTTGTTGCTGTGTGCTGAGCTGAATTAATTAGCACTTCCTGTTTACTATGGAGACTGTCATGTCGAAGCTCATTGAGCAGATATCAGAATGTAAATTCCTCACTACCTACTCCCATCTTGTATCAGTTGCCTTACACGTGGTAGTCTATATCCAATCTTGCCATTAAGAAAAGTTATGCAACTTCAAGTTTTCTAGGGAGATGGGCAATGATTTGTACAGGTTTCCTCTTCCAACTGTGTAGCCCTTGAGTCCTCTGAAATGTTATTGCTTTTGATCCATGGGCCCAGGCAGCCTAGGTTTGCAGAGGAAATCAGGAAAAAAAGTCATTGTCTCCTCCTCTTAAAGAAACTGTGAGCACCCATAATTTCCTTAACATTGCTGGATACCAGTCACTGCAAATATAGCGGACAATTACAGCATCTAATCATAATTGAGGTAAAGCAATAGTTTGAGATGTCCTACAGATTATTTAGGCAAACAACGTTATGCAGTTTCGAATAATGGGCCACAACAAAGGTATTCCCCCCACCTCGTACCCACCAAGTTTGTGTACTTTCCTTATCTTGTTATTGCTAGAGCTCTATTTTAGTGTCCTTTTCAGCGCTGCAACTCCCAGTTGTGATTGCTGTCGGGGACATGCAGTATAATCTCAGCGGTTACATGTGATGAAGAGAACTGTGTTTCTCGAAACCTTATGCTACAATAAAGTTTGTTAGTCTTAAAGATGCCACTGGGCTTTTTACTATTATGTGTAAAAAACGTAATCTTGTTTTTCAGAATCCAGAGTTATGAATGTTTTTTAAAAATTGGTTTGAAGAACAAAGGACTTCATTGTACATATTCCTAAATGTACATATTCCTGAATGTAAGCAAACAAATTATTTAACCCCTATTTTCTTAAAACCATGTGCATTGGGATCTGAAGATAAGGAGCATTTAGGAACACTTAAACAAATAAAATGCATAGCTCCTAAAAGATAAAAAAATAAGGATGGCTTCTAAGGTAGTTCTGGCCCAGACTAGCTACAACAACGGACCTATAAACCAAACTCATGTGTTTCACAGAGAGGGTGGAGTCGTTAACTCTGAAACGCCATTTAAGAAGTGGTCAAAGTAGCTTTTACGTGCCTGTAAGGAGGAGGATGAATTTCTGCCTTTAAGGGATCCCTTTAGAAAACATGTGCTGCAAAGAATGTATGGATATTTGGGTCTGGAAGGAGGGGCCCCTGCAGGAATTTTAGAGACTGGGGCCTGTTTCAGATCTTAATCCTCCAGACCTTTGATATTGCCAGTCTCTCACCCCCCCCCCCCAACTGACTTCTCTTTTGTTGTTCTCCTACCCATTGAACTCTGTACCCCCTGCTTTCCTTCGGGCCCTCAACTGACATCTTTAAATGTCTGCTTAAAATCTCGCTTTTTAAATGCTGGTGCATTAAAGCCATCTCCCGCCTGCCAACTCTGTCTTCTTCCCTTGTCTTTTGGTGCTAAGAGGTTTAATATTAGCTAGGGTTGCCACCCTCCAGGTGGGACCTGGAGAGCTCCCACTTTTACAAATGATCTCCAGCTGACAGAGAGAAAATGGTTGGAGCTCCCCTGGAGAAAATGGCTGCTTTGAAGGGTGGGCTCTATGGCATTGTACCATGCTGAGGACCCTCCCCAAACCCCACCCTCTCCCGGCTCCATCCCCAAAGTCTCCAGGTGTTTTCCAGGCCAGAGATGGCAACCCTAGTATCAGCCAATCATAACACAGGCTACACTGATACCTTGGCTGAGCAGAACTTGCAGAATGGGTGGGCAGGATTGGAGCACCTTTAGGTTTCTTCATGAAATCACTTCTCTGCAGCTGGTTTTTCTTCCAATGGGGTGTTACTTACGGGCAAGTAGCCTGCCTGGTCCAGACTGCCAGTTGAGCTCCTTTTCCCAAGTTCCCACCTGCAGAGTTGAGCCCCACCTGCAGAGATGAGGCGGATGGTGACTCGAGACAGCTCTTTCCAGTGCTGGCACCTCACCTGTGGAATGCTCTTCCGCTTGAGACCCAACAGGCCCACCTACCTTACTCTCCTTTAGTCACCAGGCCAGAACAGGCTTATAACTGACAGAGGTTGCAGCCTTTAAAATAGTTTTTTTATATTTTGTTTATAGTCCGAGAAGTATTCTGTGAAGATTGTTTAGGCCAGAGGGTTGTAGCTGGGATTGTGAGGCTGGTTTTATTATGTTTTTTATACTGTTTTTCAGGGGTCATTTCGTAGAAAAAGAGCTAGGGGGACTCATTAGCATAACTCATTAGCATATGCCACACCCCCTGACATCACCGGAAGTGTGTCCTCCCCACAGCCGGCAGTGACCTTCAGCGGGCACCAGCAGGGAGCTCCAGGCCCCGCCCTCCCGCACCTCACCCGGGGGGATGGCGTCCCCCCGCATCCCCCCCCCCAAATGACCCCTGCTGTTTTTCTATTTCATTGTGAACAACCTCGAGCACCATCTTACTTTGGGGGTGGGGGGAAACGTAGTTAGGGGAAACAGCTCAGTTCCCTCCTCCTGAAGGTCCGATTTGCATGTCAAAGCTTACTGTTGCCTGCCCCACTTTATAGCAGAGTTGCCTGCCTCCAGGTGGGGCTTGGAGATCTCCCAGAATCACAACTGATCTGCAGACTACAGAGATCAATTCCCTTGGGGAAAAGGACAGCTTTGGAGGGTGGAGTCTATTATGTTACACTACACTAAGGTCCCTCCTTTCCTCAAACTCTACTCTCCACAGGGTCCACCCCCAAATCTCCGGAATTTTCCAACCTGGAGACAGGAACCCTGCTTTGTAGTGACTTTAGGGGTGCCAGATCACACCCCTCCCCCTCGGCTACCAGCAGGGGATGTGGGGTAGGGTTGATTTTTTTGTTGTTCAGTTGCACAATCGAGTCCGATGGACCACATCACGGCAGGCCCTCCTGTCTTCTGCCGTCCTCCAGAGTTTGCTTAATTTAATGTTCATGTTTGCTGCATCGATAGGGTTGCTAGATCCAGGTTATTATTTATTCAATTTATGAATCGTCCCATCCCTGTAAAAACAGGGGTCTGGGCGATATACATCAAACTCCTGGAGATTCAGGGATGGAGACTGGGGAGAACAAGGGCCTCAGTGGGGTAGAAGGTCATAGAGCCAAAGCATCAAAGTTTCCTCCAGGGAGACTGATCTCTGTAGTCTGGAGATGAGCTGTAATTCCGGAGGATCTCCAGGTCCTGTTTGGAGGCTGGCATCCCTACGTGATTTGGTAGCGACTGAATCTAGACACAGGTTTACTTCTAGGGTTGCCAGGTTCTCCCTGGCCCCCAGAGGAGAATGGGGGAGTAGGGTTGCCACCTCTAGGTTGGGAAACTCCTGGAGGTTTGGATGTGTGGCCTGGGGAGGACAGGGACCTCAGTGGGGTACTACTGCTATATACTATAGAGTCCACCCTCCAAAGCATCCGTTTTCTCCAGGCGAACTGATCTCTGTTGTCTGGAGGTGAGCCGTAATTCCAGGGGATCCCCAGGTCCCACCTGGAGGCTGGCATCCCTAGTTTACTACCATCCCGTCTAGTTTCTGCCTTAAAGGATAAGCATGAGATCATAGTCTCTGCCTTTGATTTTGTTTCACGTATCATGCCCAGTGACTGAAGGTGCTCTAGAAATCACAGTCTTCATAATAATTACGAAAGAAGCTGGAGGCCTTCTTGAAGGGGCTTGCCTTCCTCCTCCCTGTCTTGGTTAGTCACTCGTTTTCCTACAGTCTTTCGGCAGCCTGGTTCTAATTGCCCTCATTAGGGCTATGTCAATGTTTCCATCGTTAACCTTCCTTTTTTTCAGAGGTTTATGCAACTAAGTCATAAACATTAGCTCCAAGATAGATTTGGCAGGCTCAGTTTCATCTGGGAGCTATATGTATCTGTGTGTGTGTGTGTGTATAGTTGTGGTTGGTAACATCCTGGAAGCATCAGCTGTCTGCTCAGCTCTCCGTTTCCCTGTCTAACCTCTTTCTTTCGTTTGCATTTTTAGTGGGGAGGCTGACTAGGTGAAGGTGGCGCAGTGTGAAGAAATGTATGTTTGGGTGTGCAGAGAAAAAGACTCTGGCATTGGTCCAAACCACGCTGAACTTGCCTTGGTTTTTCAAAAAGGGTTTGAATGTGCCTAGAGCCAGGGAGAGGCCCCTTTTAAGCACACCACAATAAATAAATGTCATGGATATATTTAGCAGGTGCCCTTAAACATATCCCAGTTTTGTCTTTCCAGTTAGATACTATCAGCATTCCTCTTTGGGGAATGGAAGACAAATAAGCAATTTGGTGAATTCTGGCATAGTTCCCTTGTTGGAGATACCTGTTAAACTTGGCCTACAGGCATCCATAAGAACATAAGAGATGCCAATGTTGGATCAGGCCAAAGGCCCATCCAGTCCAACACTCTGTATCACACAGTGGCCAGAAATACCAGTGCCATCAGGAGGTCCACCAGTGGGGCCAGGACATTTGAAGCCCTCCCGCTGTTGACCCCCCCCCAAGCACCAAGATGACAGAGCATCACTTGCCCCAGAGTCCCTATCTATACCTTGTGGCTAATAGCCGACTCCAAATAGGGATGCCTAATGGCATCCCAGCATCCCCAGAAGCTTTGAGGGCCGGGCAAAGGGCGTAAATGGCATCGATGACTGTGTGCCACTGTGTGCCCAGACATGATGTTGGCATATCAACTGACACTCTATGAACTCTATGGTATTAGCATAGAGTCTGGTATCATTCCTGCCCCCCACTGGTTTCTCCATCCAGCCTGAGAGATGAGGGCAGGTGGGAAGGCCCTTCCTCGGAAGATTGCCCACCTTAACCAGGCAGTTGCCCTGCCTATTTCCCACCTGCATTTAGTCCTCCTCCTTCTAACTGAAAAGCCCCCCAACTTTTCTCATAGGGAAGGGTCATTTTGGTTGGCCAGGCCTTGTCTGCACCTTTCACTGGTATACGGGCTCCTTTCTGAAGTGGGGAGCCCAGAATTATATGCAGGATTCCAAAGGCAAGTGGCACCAGCTGTGTGTATATGTATAAACATTATTTTGTAGTTCTACAAGATTTATTAATCTGGACTTTAAAAAAAAGTGATCTTCTCTTGGCACACTTACTGGCTAAGCAATCTCAAGCAAGTTTTCAGATGTATCTTTACTCAATAAAAGCCAGAATATCTCTTTCATGAAAGCTGACATCCTCAAGATTTCGTATATCTCACACAGAAGACAAACAGCCTTAGATACAAAAACATTCTTTCAGCAGCTTAAATACACAGAGCAGTTTTTAGGGTACCTTAAGTCCCTGATTTTGCTATAGACTAAATTTGCCACCCTTCTGGGATTTAGCTAAGTAGTTGGCCTATGGATTAGGCAATCAGCATTTCCCTTTCTTACACGCCTAAGGAAATGTTGATTGCCACTTTGGGTCAGGAAGCAATTTTTCTCCAGGCCAGTTAAGCTGGAGATCCTGGAGGGGTGTTTTTTTTTGGTCATCTTCTGGACATGGAACAGGGGTCACTGTTTAAAAATGTAAATGCGGGGAATTTCACTACTGCAGAAATGGTCCATGTCTCTCTTCTTGTAGCCGGTTGCTTTCTCCAATGAAACCCCATCAGACTAGATGCTGTCATCACAGCTACTCCTTGGCATCTTCTTGATTTTGCCCCTGGGAGGAGTGTTACTGTCTGGGGGCTGGGACTGGCAGATCTCCAAGTATGTCCTGTAGCATTGAGAGCAGCCTATCGATGCAATGGATCCTTCAAGAAGGGCAGTAGTTTGAACCACACTAGTGGAAGACAGTGAATGACAAATGGGTGCTGGACACAGTAACCAATAGTTATTCATTGGAGCTAAACACCATCTCACCCAACAGTTTCATACAGAATGAGCTCCTGGAAGATACTAGGGCCCTGCGGGACCTCTTACAGTTCTGCAGAGCCTGTAAGACGGAGCTCTTCCACCAGGCCTTTAGTTAAGGAGCCACATCGAACAACTAAGACCCTGTGGCCACTGCGACCATCGACAGCCTGTGGTTTGCCAAATTGTAATAACAACTGCTGACTGAATTTTTGGTATGTCAGCTGCTATTACTACCTCGCCATCGCTGTATAAGCTGATAACTCGCACTTTAAGTCTTGTTTTTATGGGTTATATATATAATTGATGTTTTATCTGTCGAATTTCATGTAAGCCGCCCTAAGCCTGCCCTCGCGGGGAGGGCAGGTTATAAATCAAATAAATAGATAATACAGATCCTGAGGAACCAGGATATGGCTTGTCTTCCTGAGCAGGGTTGGTCTCTCTAAGTCGATCCAACTGGGGGAGTGTCTGCCCCCTGGGAAGTCCCCAGTCATCACAAAGCCGTGATTTCCCCCTTCCAAACTGAAAAAAACCAATCTATCTTCCAACCTGAAAGAATTGTCGGAGCTCAAACTAGTTGTCCAGAGCCTGAAGGCCACTTGCCTTTCTCTGGCTTATCTAGCCTCCTAGTTTCTGCTGTATTATCAACCTGTGTCGCCTCCGAAGAAGGCCACTCGGGACTGACTGAACTGTTGTGTCCCAAGGGGGTCACTCTTGAGATTGACCATGAAGTTTTTTTTGGCTCTGTGAATTTCTTGTCAGATTCAAAACTGTCAGTCAATACAATCTGTAAGGCAAGGGGGGAAAGCTTCAGACTTATACAGGAGCTGCTACGTTTAGGCAGTGAAAAGCATGAGCTGCAAAGTCCCATTATCTCACTTCAGGAGTCCCTATATGCAAGGAGCTGCTACGGAGGCTATGAATCAGAATACCCGTCCCTTCTTTTTGTCTCTGCCATTAACTCACTAGGTGACTTTAGACAAGATGTTCTGCCCCCAACCCATGTGCAATCACTTCTAGTTTGGTCCGTAGATGCCTGGAGTCTGCTTAGAATATAGAGGATTGTGGCACAGCATGTGCAGAAGGTCCCCAATTCAGTCCCCAGCATCTCCAGTTAAAAGGATCTCAGGCATTGGGAAAGACTTTTCTGTGCTGCTAGAGATCCAGGAGAGCCAACAGAGAAGAATGGTAAGACTGTGCTGAAGGCAACAACGGCTGATGTCACAATGAATGTTTAACTGAGAGTAGGACCTATTGCCGAATGGTTAGAGCCCCTGATTTGCATGCAGAAGGCCTCCAGTTCAATCTCCACTTCCTGCTGCAGCCCAGGTTGCCCCCCCCCCAAAGCAGCTCCTGGAGGATAGGAGACCCTCGGAAATAGCACAGGGAGAGTTGGAGGTCTGCTGTGGTGGGGGATTTTGGTGAAAGTTGGTTGTCCTTCCATCTGTGAAAATCATTCATGGGATTCAAGCCACTGGACGTATAAGTCATGACATGAATGGTACCTCCATGTTCAGAAACAGCTTGAACATAAGAGAAGCCAGTGTTGGATCAGACTAATGGCCCATCTAGTCCAACACTGTCACACAGTGGGCAAAAATACCAGGTGCCATCAGGAGGTCCAACAGTGGGGCCAGGACAATAGAAGCCCTTCCACTGTTGCCCCCCCCCCCAAACACCAAGAATACAGAGCATCCCTTGCCCCAGACTGAGAGTTCCTATCTATACCTTGTGGCTAATAGTCACTGATGGCTATTAGCCACAAGTTTACCTTTGGATTATCAGTTTCTGGGCAACAAAAGCCAGAGAAGAAGCACCTTGTAAATGTTTTCTACAGTCATCAGGCTAGTCTCCTTTCCCAACAGAAAGCTGGAGAAAATGGAGTAAGGACATTTAGTTTTTGCCAACAAGGCATCCTGTGTTTTGAATCTACTATACTACTTGTGATGGCCTCCATCTCCCATGGAAGTGTTCCCCTGTATATGACATGCCAGGGAGAAAGAACAGATAGCTGTCCTTTTTGCACCCTGCCTATGGACTTCCTACTGGTGTCTGGCTGGCCTTTTTTGGAAATAGGGTGCTGAACTAGACAGGCCGTCTTAGTCGGATCCGGCAGGGGTCTTTTAATGTACTTTCCCCCCAGGGCAAATAGCATTTATTAAATTTTTGGAAGTCACATGGAGAGACTGCAAAATGTTCAGAAAGTCAAGGTGGTTTGCTTTTCACCTGTTCATTTTTCATCCAGACGTAATATAAACAAATTAAGTGTAAAATAGAAAACTTATAGCCTGATCAATTTTACTACAGTTTTTACTGCAGAAGAAACCTACAGTTAATCCCCCTCCCCAGAATATAAGAACTTGCCAGACATAAACAAGTCCTCAGTAAGCACAAGCATTGGGAATCTTTCATGCATTTGCTATTTCAAAATGGATAAATAGATATCACTCTTGTATAAATCTTTCTTCGAGTATCTTTCCTCCCTCTCTGATGCTAGAGTTTAGAGCTTAGATAAATGGCTTGCTTTCCTCATGACTCATAGATGTGCCCTACAATACTCTCTGTGTTTATACATACAATATCCACATACAAAATTTGTGTCTTGTATCAGTGGAGGGTGGCACGTTCCTGGCAACTACAGCTTTGCACAGCGGAATACATGGAAGCAGGGCCCTAATTCACTCCTGATCACCACTTCCATGTTTTTGCTAATAATATGTGCAGCATTTAAAACTGACACAAGGTGCATGCATTTTATATTCCAGCACCTGTACCCAGAAACAAACCAATCCAGCCCACAAACTCTTGTTAAAAGCCTGATTCCCTAGTTGTTTTAAATGGTGAATACATTTCTGTCTTCCACATTCTTTAAGACTGGGTGGTTCAGAACATCACTAATTTTTAAAAAGAGATCTTTTATGAGAAACAGTAATCTATTGGCTAAGCTCAGAAAGACAAGCTAAGCTTTCACTTAGAGAAACAGGTAGAGGTTCAGTTAGTTTTCGGCCTTTACAGGTGACACATCAGTGAAAAATATTCCAACCTGTTTTTCACATGATTTCACCTAGAATATATTTCTTTACCTCCAGTTTTATTCAGAATGCACAGAAACCTAGAAAATAAGGAAACTGGCAAAACAAATCAAACATTAGAAAAAGTTGAACTTAATATGGAAAATGCACTGGGTACATCTTTTGTTGTTCTTTAATTTTCAGAAGGATTGGCAGTTCGCTTTAAACAAAAACAGATTTGCAGGAGACCACGCAGTTAACATAGGAAAAGGGTAGTCTTTATGTCCCCAACTCGGAAGAAAGGAAAGAGTTTTGTTTCTCCCTCAAAGTTTGCTGAATGGAAGCAATAGAACTGACACTGCTGTTCAGCATCACAGAATGCTAGAGTCTCTCCTACATAGTCCAGGCGAACCTGGATCTTGTTAAGGGGGCTATTTAGAAACAGAAGGTCAGGCGGTGAAGTCAGAGCTCTGTGCTGACCATTGTGAAGGCCCACAGCCCAAATCCCTTCCTCAGGTACAAAACTGAACTGTCATTTTCCTTGTACAGACTCTTGGGTCACCTCCACAGCCCAGAAAGTTCCATCCTCCACATCCACTGTCCAGTGATGCTTCCCTAACTTGAATTCAGGACAACCAAGCACAAAGCGGGACGGGTCAAACCTTTTGGGGCTGCCAGAAAGGTCCCCATGACACCCTTCTCCAATCATCAGACACAACAAATCGAGGATGAGCAGTACCTCAGTCCAGCACCACATACCCTTCTACCCAGGGCTTTTTTTGTAGAAAAAGCCCAGCAGGAACTCATTAGCATAATAAGCCATACCCAACAGCAGAAACTCATTAGCATATTAGGCCACACCCCTGATAGTACAGCTCATTAGCATATTAGGCCACACCCCCATGTTACCAGAAGTGTGGTCATCCAGCCACACCCACCTTTTGCTTCTTATTCTGTTTACCTTGTTTGTTGTCAAAACCCAGGGGGTTTTTTTGTAGCAGGAACTCCTTTGCATGTTAGGCCACACACCCCTAATGTAGCCAATCCTAATGAGTTTCTGCTGTTGGGTGTGGCCTGTTATGCTAATGAGCTCCTGCTGGGCGTGGCCAACTCAGGAGCCAGCTGGAACTCAGTTCCTGTGCGTTCCTGCACAAAAATAGCCCTGCTTCTACCTATTTTGGTTCATACAGTAACTCTTTAAATTTCTTTGCTTCCTCCTGCAGTGATGCACTTTCCTTAGGGAATATATGGTCAGGTCAGAACAATGAAGTATTACAGGAGGCTGGAATTTGTTCACTGTACATCTGGTCGTGGTACTTCCAATATCCTGGGGGAGCCCACTTGGGTGCTCCTGCTCAAGATCCTGGATTAGGGCCCCAAGACGGGAAATCTCCTCAGAAAATATTGCTGCCTTCCCCCCCCCCCCCCCCCCCCCCCCCTCAACTTCTTTCTCCACTTCATCCAGTTGGGACAATAAATGCTCCTCTATGGGAACCACAGTGTTTCTTATGTGCTCTGGACCTGTCATGCAACACACAAATGGGAATCTGGTCATGTTCACAGAAGAGTTTTAGGGAAATAATTAATTTTTAAAAGGGAAAATAATTTTTGTTTTAAAAACCTTTCAACATAAATAACAAAAATAAAAAATCCAACAGTTTTACAATCAGTAAACTTTTTCTAACAATTTTCTGACAGTTTTCTAACAGTTTTTAAGTTTTTTAACAATTTTAACAGTTATCTAACAATTATCTAATCTATTAATTAACAATTAGTTAACAAATATTCAACAATTATTTAGTAAGTATATAACATGTATTTAACCGTAATCCATCAATAGTTGGAGGTGACAAGAGAGGAGGTCCTGACTGATAGAAAACTTAAAAACGAATAAATCACCAGGCCTGGATGGCATACATCCCAGAGTTCTGAAAGAACTCAAATGTGAACTTGTGGATCTCCTGACAAAAATATGTAATCTTTCATTAAAATCTGCCTCTATTCCTGAGGACTGGAAGGTAGCTAATGTCACTCCCATCTTTAAAAAGGGTTCCAGAGGAGATCCTGCCACAGAGTCCACCATTTTCTCCATGGGAACTGATCTCTGCCATCTGGAGAGCAGTTGTAATTCTGCCTCAGAACAGCAAACTGTTTAGAATGTTAGAGGCAAAAGCCAATCAAGTCACATATGCAAACGACCTCTGTGTTCCGAGGCAAAGGCCAATGAGGCTGCATCTGCAAATAGCCTCTGTGTTCTGACTGGCTATGGGGGGGAGAGGAACAGCAAACTGTTTAGAATGTTGGAGGTGAGACTCAAGCAATGCAGCCTGCGGATAGGGACATGTTCTGAGTGACACACCAGGGCGCCAACCAATTCCGGAGCGTGTGGAATGTTCTAGAGAAGTGCCACCACCATTCGGCTTTTATATATAAGGGAGATGATTATATTATTATTACTACTCCTATTAATATTAGTATTGTTGTTATTAAAGCTTTTTCGTATAACAAGAACAGGACTTGTACATATTCTGAAGGAACTGCCTGGTGGGCCATTGATCTACCACAGGGCCTACCACCAAACTCATACGCTGGTCAGATTTCTCCCCAAAACAATTGGGAGCCCTCTCCAGAAGAGAGCGATGAAGGTCCTCATTGAGGCAGACTAGAGGGCATCATACCCACATGCATTACCACACATGCCTGGGGTACCCCCAACCACGGCCAGCTCCGAAAAAGCAAGGTTGGGCATTTTCCTCAAGCCCTGAGGGCCAGCCAGCCCTCATAATTTTGCCATTTTACCCTTCAGGGAACCCTCCAAAAGCAAGAGGGAGTGGCTACAGGCCCTTCCTCTCTCTGGGAAAAGGGCCCCATCAAGGAGCCTCAGCCAAGGACACCTGCAAATACTGCAGCAGCCCCTGACAGGAAGAAGAAGAGATTGGATTTATACCCTGCCCTTCACTACCCAAAGGTGTCTCAGAACGGCTTACAAACTCCTTTCCCTTCCCCTCCCCACAACAGACACCCTGTGAGGTAGGCGGGGCTGAGAGCGCTCTTGACAGAAACTGCTCTTTTTCAAGAACAGCTCTTATCAGAACTAGGGCTTGCCCAAGGTCATCCAGCCAGGTGCAAGTGGAGGAGTGGGGAATCAAACCCGGTTCTCCCAGATTAGAGTCCGCGCACTTAACCACTACACCAAACTGGCTCTCAATAAAACTGGCTCTAAATAAAATAAATGGTAGTGTTTTCCACACAGGAACGGATTTCTGTGGTTTCTCTACTGCTGCTGCCTCTGCTGATACAGCATGGTGACAACAACGGTTTCCACGTGGCAGGTTTCCCCGCATTTCCCCTGCATTTTCCCTTCCCCCAGGGCCCCTGCAAACAAGGAGCTTTTTGTTTTAATTTGGCAACTGACAAAATGCATTATGACATTATAACAAGCAGGTTTCAAGCAGAATCTTGAAAGCAAAGGAACATGTAGTAGCTGGCCATTTTTGGCTGTCATTGCCGAATGTTTAGATTTGAATGTTTGGCACCTTAGAGACCAACAGGATTTGGGTGGTGGGGAGGGGGGGGTATACGCTTTCTTGTTGATCTCTAAGATGCTATTTGACTCGAATCTAGCTGTTCAGCTGCAGGGCAACACGGGTACCCTCGGACACGACTGTTGAATGTATTCTCCTTAAAATGTGGATACTGTAGAGTTGGTTTACAGGTGGTTTCAATAGTCCAGACAGAAATTAACAGGGAAATTGTGCATTTTCAGAATCAAGACTAACAGTAAGGGGGAAAACTAGATGTAACATACCTAGGGATGCCATCCTCCAGGTGGGACCTGGAGATCCCCCAGATTACAGCTCATCTCCAGACAACAGAGATCAGTTCCCCTGGAGAAAACGGATGCTGTGGAGGGTGGACTCTTTGGCATTGTCCCCCACTGGGTTCTCTGTCCTCCCCAGGCTCCACCCCCAGATCTCCAGGGGTTTCCCCACCTGGATCTGTCCACCTATAGTATTGTGAACAACACAGACTCCTCTGGTTTTCTGGATCGTGAAATTAAATTTAAAACGCTCCACTGTTTCACTAAGAGCAGGGTTAAAGTGGTTCTGCAACAGAGTTCTTAACTCTCCAAAAGTTTTACCACTGGGTTTTTCAGGTAGTAAGAGATTTCTCATTAAACCGTACGTGGAAGGTCCCACACTGCTGATGAATTGCTCTCCTTTTATCCTCATCTGTGACACCATTTGCAGTGAAAAAATGAGTGAGAATTTCATAGTATTCCTCCCAAGTGTGTAGTTAGGGTTGCCATGTCCTTTCATCGTGCTGGTGGGGGAATTGGGGGGGGGCATTCCAGGGGTGGGCAGGGACGTCGTGCAACGCACTGATGTCACCTGGAAGTTACGTCAGTGACGTCTGGGGCGACACTCTGCTTTTTGGGCAAAACTCTATGGTAAAAATGGCCTCAAACCATAGAGTTTTGCCCAAAGAGCAAGGTGTCCCTCCTGTCGACGGACCTCAGGGTGACATCAGCATGTTGTGCACAGCGGGAGTGGGGGGGGATTTCCTCCTGCTGGCCAGCTGGCCGGAAAAGCAGGGGATCCCCTGTCCCCACCTGGGGACTGGTATCCCTAGGTGGTGTTGATGATCAAATAGCGAAACAGTTCCCACAGTGGCAGCCCTTTTCTCCCAGCTTCAGGAATCCTCACAAAGCAAAAGCACACCCTTCTGTGGTTGCCTGTTTGCCAAGATGTTTTCAGTTTATCCTCATCGCCATATGTAGTATTGTGAACAACAGGACACGTCAGCTTTACTTCAACTTAAGACGGCCATACAGGAGCCCTGGAGAGCCAAAACTGAAAGACGTGGCAAGCAGAAACTTGCTCCTAGAGGCTGCTTGTATGCCTTACACCACCACCTTTCCCCCCACCCCCCGCAGTGGCCGGGGGGACGGGACGACACACACCTGGCAACCCTAATTTACACACCTTTTGTGTCTTTTTAAATACTGATACCAGCTGCAGGAGAAGAGGGTGAGACTGTGATGTTAGGGAACGGTTAACAGAGTTTCCCTGGTGCCCCCTTCTTGATTTAAGTTGCTTCCTTTCCCTGAAACTACTGTTTGCCCTGGAGGAGGTAATTTAAAGGTACTGGTGTGGTACATACATCTTTTCCCTTGTGGGAAAGTAGCACTTCTAGAGGGCAACTTAAATCAGGATAATGACGTAGATGGAAAGAGTTAAAACCCACACCCCAACCCAACTGGAGTTCCAATATGATCGCTATTAGAATTTTGCGTAAAAATGTGAATTATTTAATCATGGATCTCCCATAATCTCATCTGGCTGCGTTTCCATACTATGGACTAAAATTTGCTATCAAGAGTCTTTGATGCTATTTATGTTAACATCTGATTGTTGTCTGTGAGGGGGGAAAACGTGGAAAGGAGGCATTTGTGATGGGAATGAACTTTTAGATTACAAACTCCACTGAACTCTGAGCCATTTTAAACTTCTTGTGAAAATTCTTAACGACTGATGCATATTACGTTCATTGGATCTCTTGTGATTTATGTCCGGAACTGGATATGCAACAGTACCCTCTCTCAGTGTCTGATATTGCTCCTTAAAAGGGCTGTACAAATCTGTCATAAGCAGGTTCTAAAAATTAGACAATTGCATGGAAAGAGCAGGAATCCCATTTCTTTCTCTACTGCAAAACTGCTTTATACCAAAGTTGTCATCTACTGAGTCACCTCCTTGACCTATCAAGGTCGGAATTATGGAGAGCAGCAGTTCTCTCTCTTTCGACCCTGGACCAAAAAGAGAAGCAGGCTGCTGGTATGTAATATTCTAAAAACTGGCAGAACTGCTTTAAAACTAACTGCTGGGGAAAAGTGAACAGGAGACGCAGGGCCTCTGGTTTGGAACAGCTCATCCAAAAGGGATGGCCTTGTAAAGCCTCAGGATGGAAAGGAGTTGGAGGAAGGAGTCGAAAACTTGCAAATGAGAGTAGGCATCCAGGAATTCCTAGAGAGGTGTTAACATCACTTCTGGGTTTTGCCTGAAAGTGAGATCGTGCCATAGGCCCAACAGCCATTTTAATTTTTTCCCCTCCCACTACTCTGAGCTGGGGGTGGAGAATCCCCTGCCCGGATCAGGAGACTGGGAAGTGGCAAACTATACCTATGCGGAGGCACACAGAAGCAGGACTTGAGGATCTCGACTTGAGGTCTGGACAATACAGTATGACAAGCTCTGGGAAGAAGAAGAAGAAGAGATTGGATTCCTACCCCGCCCTTCACTACTCAAAGGTGTCTCAGAGCGGCTTACAAACTCCTTTCCCTTCCCCTCCCCACAACAGACACCCTGTGAGGTAGGTGGGGCTGAGAGAATTCTGACAGAAACTGCTCTTTTTCAAGAACAGGTCTTATCAGAACTATGGCTTGCCCAAGGTCATCCAGCCAGGTGCAAGTGGAGGAGTGGGGAATCAAACCCGGTTCTCCCAGATTAGAGTCCGCGCACTTAACCACTACACCAAACTGGCAGCAGGATAGTGTAGTGGTTAGAGTGTCAGACTAGAATTTGGGAGACCCAGGTTCAAATCCTGGTTCTCACAGACCAAGAAGCTTATTGCGTAGCCTGAGGCTACTTAACTGTCTCAACCTAACCTACCTCACAAGATAAAAAGGAGGAGGTGTGTGTCATAAAATGTAATGCCAGGTATCAGAGACATAAACTTTATAAAGGGCACACAATTTAAAAACTTAAAATAAAACATGCTTTAAAACATTAGCACTCTTGCAATATTTTATTTATTTAACAGTCTCTGATAACTGACACCTCTTGCTTTGAATTATTGCATCTAAGTCTGGAGACAATGTCTGTCCTGTAGCAATCTTTAGTGTTGTTCAGGTGTGTTAATCTGTAAATTGCAAACCTACCTTTGATTTATTGACATTCACTGCAGAAGTCTCATGGTCAGTGCTTTGAGTCTAAGACCCAGAGGAAAACATGAAATGGCTGGGCATTGTGGGCTTTTGTACATAAGTTGCTTCGTGTGCATGAGGAGGCACATGGTCAAGAACATGTGAAGGCACCATGACGCAGGCTGAGGGCTATGTGTTTGCCTACAGAACTATAGTCTTTCCCAGAGAATAGCTACAACTCCTATGTGGCAGTGCAAAAATAAAGAGACAGCAATGTGTATCAGCCTACTATCTGGGAAGTCTAGGTTCCAAATTGCCAGTCTAGAAAGGAAATGTGCTGGGTAAACTTATATTTTATTTATTTATTTATTTATATTTGCATTTATATCCCGCCCTATCCCGAAGGCTCAGGGCGGCTAACAAGGGCACAAAGTGCCAGGTTAAAACAATAACATATAGTTTAAAACATTTAAAACAATAACATATAATTTAGTTTAAAACAATAAATTACAGTCAGATATAACAATTTACAGCAAATTTCAGCAAGATGGGAAGATCATAACTTCGCCTAGCTACTGACGATCTCAACCTCAGAACCGTGTCCAGTGCCACGCTCCACCCTTGGGGGGCCAGGCAATCAGGTGTTAGGTTCGCTAGGGCATAGGGGTACAGATGGAATAGTGACGG
>NW_015164720.1:100605-104934 GCF_001447785.1 Gekko japonicus | reverse complement strand
CCTAGCGTCAGATAGAGCTGGGTGTCATCAGCATATTGATGACAACCCAGCCCACACCTCCGGGCAATCTGGGCAAGGGGGCGCATGTAGATGTTAAACAGCATCGGGGACAACACGGCCCCCTGGGGCACCCCACACTCCAGGGGATGCCTCTGGGACCGCTGATCCCCAATCGCCACCCTTTGTCCCCGACTTTGGAGAAAAGAGGCAAACCATTGCAAGGCTAGCCCCTGGATCCCCACGTCAGCGAGGCGGTGGGTCAGCAACTGGTGGTCGACTGTATCAAACGCGGCCGACAGATCTAACAACACCAGAGCCGCCACACCATCCCGATCCAGATGCCTGCGGAGATCGTCAGTCAAAGCGACCAGCACAGTCTTCGTCCCGTGACCAGGGCGAAAGCCGGACTGGTAGGGATCGAGGATGGAAGCATCCTCCAGAAAACTTAGTCTGGACATACGCACTCAGCCTAATCCACCTCACTTGCTTGTTGTTATTCCTCATCTAAATAGTTCACATTGCTTTCCTACTGAGAAAGGCTGGATCATGAAGCCATGAATACAGTGAAAAAGGGGAGACAAACCCAGTTGCACCCAGGACAGCCCTGGCATAAGGAGCCCAGCAAAACACTCTCTCTCTCTCTCTCTCTCTCTCTCTCTCTCTCTCTCTCTCTCTCTCACACACACACACACACACACACACACACACACACCAAAGTTTTGGGTACAAAGAAGGAATGTCATTGCACATTAGACTGGAGATAAAGAGCAGGAAGATTGGGAGGGGTTGCAAGTAAAGAAGAGAGAAGATGCAAAAGCTCATACCTTGAATAAAACTTTGTATCTCTCCCCCACGATTGAGGGAACTGGGCAGAGCAAGCCCAGGAGATGGGGAGAGGGGGGGAGCCTCAGCCAATGGAGGGAAGAGAAGCTTTGCTCTGTAGTTCTGCAGTGCGATTGAGAGAACCTAACAAAGCAAGCTCTCTCTTTCCCTCTCCCTCTCTTCTTTCCCAAGGGAGGAGCCTCAGCCAATGGAGGGAAGAGAGGCTTTGCTCTGACTCGGCTGTGTGATTGAGAGAACCTGGCAAAGCAAGCTGTGTCACAGAAGAAAGCAAGAGAGAGGGAGAAGTAAGCAGAGGGCAGCCAATTGCTTGTGGGCCTGATATAACCCCTGTGGGGGCCAGATGCAGCCCATAGGCCACATGATTGACACCCCTGGTCTAGGATCTGGAACACCCAGGTTCTAACCTCCGCTCTGCTTGCTGAGTGACCTTCAGCCAGTCACCCTTTCAGTCTAACCCACCTCCACAGGGATGTTGTGAGGATAAAATGAAAGAGAGGAGAATGATATAAGCTGCTTCGGGTCCCTGTTGTGTAGTAAAATGGGGTATAAATGAAGTAAATAAAATAACATATGAAGTAATGATGATAATTAGTGTGGCTGGAAGTGTACACAGCCCTGACCTGGATAGCCCAGGCTAGCCCAATCTTGCCAGATCTCAGAAGCTAAGCAGGGTTGGCCCTAGCCAGAATTTGGATGAGAGGCCTTCAAGGAATACCAGGGTCATGATGTGGAGGCAGACAATGAACATCTCTTGCCTTGAACGTCTCTGCAGGGTCACCAGAAGTCAGTTGTGACTTGACGGCAATGAGGGCAGGAAAGTCCACCAAAGAGATAGGTTCTTAACCTCACTGAGGTAACTAGACATCAGCCTTTCCTTCCAAGCTGGTTCCTAGAAAAACTAGCTATCTTCCCATTTAGTAAACAAACAAACAAACAAACCAAAAACAACAAAACCCAAAACAACAAAATTATGTACAGCACTACAGTATCACCCACCCCAAGAAGTTCCCACCTTTCAATGAAATAAAAAGCGGGTTAACGTTTCTTTAACTTTTCCATATCATTGCACAGAAAGTGGGCAGTAACTGTTCTCCTCAGAAGCAAACAGATGGTGGACAGACCAGAATCCCGCTAATGCACATTAGCCACAAGGTAGGATGAGAAGGCTTGAGAAAGCTTTACAGTAGTGTTTCCTAGCTGTGAACAAAACGCAAAGCGGCAACAGACACCAGAGATCTTTCAACAAATGTAATTTAAGGGGTTCACTTCCACGGATGTGTTTTTTGGGGAGGGGGGAAGCCTGACAAGTATTTAGTGAGATTTGACCAGCTACTGAGCAACAAGTGGCAGCTGTCTCACACACAATCCATGATGGCAAACGGTGTGGGGGAGGACTCTGGGAACTAGGCAACACATTGCTTGAGTCCAGCACAAAATCGAGTTTGGACTGTGTGTGAGACTGCCTGTCTTGACTTTCACTAGGCACTGAGTTGACACCATCTTCTGTAAGGCGTCCAATAATAAAATAACCCTTTGCCAAAGCAAATAGTTTCCAGAACTGGGGGAGACCCCTGGGAAGGACTACAACTCCAGGTGGCTGAAAAGTAGGAGAAGAAGCAAGCAGAAAGCAGAAAAAAAGAAATCGTTGAGATTTCACAAAGCAGATCTGGAACAGACACCAGGATTGGGAGTTTCCAGGAAAGATTGCTGATAATTCTAACAACCAAAAGGCATTGTTTTAGGTCAGACAAAGCCTCCTGCTTTTTCTCTACAGAGTAAAGGACTATTCTCCCTCTGGAATTATATAGGTCCTAAACATCTGAATTATGGGATGGTGTTGCCCAAAGAGGTCCATGTGTGAAACTCGTAATGCCCAGAACGTCCTCTTTGTGTGTCAGCTCAGATGAAGTTATGCATTGCGGGGGGCACTTAGGAAGTCCTTTGATTGCATTAGGCTAGGAGTGGGGGAGTCCCTGACCTAGCCGGAGGCTTTTAGTCATTAGACTGCAGAAGCTGAGTGGGTGAGGGAGTTATGCCAAATTCAGAGGGGCTCTGGAACTCTGCATGAGGCGTGATTAATTGGCTCAGGCAATTAATCTGCCGCTTTTCTCAGGGACCCTGAGCCAGGTATCAAAATAGAGTTTTTAAGCCAAGCTCCTACATAGCCAAAGGTTTGGGGGGGGCATGGACTTGGGGGTCTCTGCTGGGGAGGAGATCACCACGCAAGCACCACCCCTTCCCAATTCAGAATCTTACCTCCATTTTGTTTCCCTTAACTTCTGTTCGCTTTCTGCTGTGCCATGTAAAAAACATAGGGTTGGATCCAGCCAAGTTTTCAACTCAGTCTTGTAAAATCCCCCTGCTTACTACAGCCCTTGTTCCTCATGAGATTTCTACATGGAGATCTCATTATTCTCATCATAGCCTTTTGTGGGGGGTCAGCGAGGACCCCTCCTTCCTTTTTTACCTGCAGATAAATTGATTGGATCCACCCTCGTAATGTGATCGTAACTATTTAGTATCAAATAATAAAACTGTAGGTTGTGGCTTTTGTATTTGTCTGTGGGGGGAAATATGCCAGGTACACAGCTGCTGCCAATGAGCAGCAAGTAATAGTGGCCAAGTCAGCACTGGACAGGCCTATGGCTGCTGATTGGCTGGCAGTATCCTGATGTCATCCGCTCATGCTCACAAGGCAATGATAGCCAATCACCTGCCACGTAACTGCATGATATTGACCCAGACACTGTGCTCGCTGGTAAAAGTCCCCCCCCTTGCCCTCAGTTTTCAGCAGAGACAGTCAAGTACTACTCACTGTTGGTAAGGCTCACAAAAGTCAGAGAATTGCATAGGTTTCATAGCAACCTAGCAGCTATAGGGGGCATTTGGGGTTCATTTGATCCATTCAAGAAAAAAGTAAAGGGTAATTCAAAGGGGGGGTGGCTGTCTATTTTGGTATCTCCTATGTCCAGCTACTGGTGACAGGGTGAGGAATGATCTGAAGAGACAGAACTCAAGTCTGGATTTCAGGTAGTCTAAAGTGAGGATCAAAAGCAAGAGGCCGCAGGCCAAATCTAATCCCCTGAGGAATGCTGACTCTTTTTTTCAAGTCGGGACTTTAGAGGCAAGGGAGGTGTGGAGAAAGTGGCAGGGTGCGGGAACAGAACATGCAGGCAAACCTTTTAGGTATCCATACGTACCTCCTCACTCCTGTTTGCTGCTTGAAGATGATCTTGCTGAGCCATCTACTGATCAGGAAAATTTAGTTCTATACTTTGCAATGATGCACTGGATCTTGTTATGGCTTAAGGCTCCATGACGTGTCAATCACAAGGTGTCTGTATCCCCTGGCTGTGTTGCCTGAGTTCTCTCCCACCCACTGCAGCCTAGGCCACTCTTCTCTGATAGGGCCAGCGTTTCAAGGTCATTGGCATATGGAAGCTGATTGGACTTCACTCCATTCCGCACCTCAAACTCCCCCCCCCA
>NW_015164720.1:74715-100214 GCF_001447785.1 Gekko japonicus | reverse complement strand
AAACCAGCCATTCCCTCATGGGGAACCACTGTTGCCAAAATCCAGCTGAGGGTTGGAGATCACTCAGAATTCCAACTGGTCTCCAGATGGCATTGATCAGTTCCCCTGGAGAAAATGGTGGACTATGTGTTCTTATACCTTGCTGCGTTGGCCCCCCTATGACCGCCAAGGTTATGTGGCAGTCAGGGCTTCAGAGCACGGTGGGGACTGCTGGTGGTGGGGAGATGGAAAGCTGATCAATGAGGGGAAATGTAGGTTGATGCTTGGCAGGGAAGTAGATAGGGTTGCCAACTCCAGATGGGAAATCCTGGAGATTTGAGAAATGGAGCCTGGAGAGGGTGAGGTTTGAGGAGGAGTCGGGCCTCAGACAGGTACAATGCCATAGACTCTGCCCTCCAAACCAGCCAGTCCCTCATGGGGAACCACTGTTGCCAATCTTCAGATGGGGGCTGGAGATCACTCAGAATTACAACTGCTCTCCAGATGGCATTCATCAGTTCCCCTGGAGAAAATGGTGGACTCTGTGTCCTTATACCCTGCTGAGGTTGCCATGGCAAATTGATTCTGAGTGCCCATGGCCTTGGCACTCTCCCAGAGCCTCTTTCTAGCGCTCATTGTATTTATTTCCACAATGGGCCTTATTCCTAGTATATATATACTTAGTATATATATAATTAGCTGGGCACTTAGAGTTTTGAATTAGGATTGCAATGCATTCCAGTTTATTTATTTTTCAGCCATACTCCTCTCATCTGCTTCTGCAACGGGTAAATCTTAAGGACTTTAGTAGGCCTGATGTATAAATAACAGTGCAGGATTGCATCCCTTAGGCTAGGTATGCTGAGAACTTTGCAGTGGCCATAGGTTGTTTGACGTTCCTCGATTTACACATGAGGCAGATTTGTGATAGGATCACCTTGATGTTTCCTGGTGAAATCTGTCTCAAGCATAACACTATGCTAAACAGCCTTGTACTTTTTCACAGTAGCCTGATTGGTCACTGGTGCCTTTTCCCCATCGAAGAACAAAACGATTTTATTTATTTAGTGGGTTTTTAATGATTGGGCTTTTAATTATTTTTATACTGTTTTATTATATATATTTTTTGCTGCATTGCTTTGTGACAGAGCTCAAGCAGATTATTGGATGGGGGTTGTATTTTTGTGTGTGTGGAAGTCGTGTCGACCTTTGGTGACTGACCCCTACTGGGGGCCTGGAGAATATTCAGAGAGGTGACTCAATAAAGCCTGCCCCTGTGTTTCTGACGTGGTATTCCAAGGAAGTCTCTCATCCAAGTACTAACCACAGTTGACCGTACTTAGCTTCCAAGATCTGAAAAAAATTGGGCTTGTCAGGGCTATCCAGGTCAGGGCAAGCAGATTCTTTGGAGAGGTGGTATATAATTTTAAAAATAAATAAAAATAAGTATTCTCTGCGTTCATGGTTATTTAACCAACCAACTTGTATATACAAGGAATTATTACTGTTTGTCCCTTTATTGCACATGCCCACACCATTAAATGCAACTTTTAAATTACCAGTATTGAATAGAGTACATTGCCTGCTTTTTGTGCCTGTGAGTCAGCAGCATATATTTGAGAAGTGGTCACTAGGACGGATGGCAAGATTAGCTGAGTTCGTGAGCCAACACTGAAGGCACACAGAGACACCTGTGTAGAAGGTCTCAACTCAACAATTCCATTTCCTTCCCCAAGCATTTGTTCGGGGCTTCTACAGAGGAACAGAGAGGAGGGGGCATGTGGCTTCTAAGCAATGAGTTGTGATGGTTGAGGTATTCATATGAAGGAAGCAAAAACCCTCTTGAGCTCGGCCTAGTCTTCCCGATGCAGTTTTCATGATTTTCTTTTCATGAAGTTTCCGGCTTGACTGTAACTGTTGAAAGCTGAGCAAATGGTTCGTGTTGGTTGTTAGCTAATTACCTCTCCCCCGTTCTTCCCTCACCCTTTCCATCACTGATGGATTCCAGAAGATTTATAACGTACCTTTGCTTAGGGACTGAAGTTCAAATGGCTAAGGAAATGCAAGCCTGCCGAGCAGTGGAATCCACAGCCTAACCCCAACAAAGCATTTTGTTTATAAATAGGAAGAGAATTTCCTAATAACAAGAGGCAGATGTGAAACATCTTGATTCACTTCAAATGTTCTCTGTCTCACCCACAGAATGGGAAAGTCAGGAAAACTGGACAAAGCAGCTTTATTTCTATCCTTGAGGGTCACATTAACATATATTTGTATATGTGTGTGTGTTTCCCCCCCCTGCAGCTTGTGGGCTGACTGCAAAACGGCTGGAAGCAAATCTGAAAATTAATCTACAAAACACACACACACAGCGACCGTTTCCTGATTCTTTGTAAGACTGTCTTCTTTAATACTATAAAGGATCCAGAATAACATACCCAAAGAAGAGAGATGGTACCATGATCCTGTAACATAGCTTCCCAATTATCTTTTCCCATTCAAGTATTAGGTTTCCCTTGTTCGAAAGCCAGTTGAATCCGACTCTAGGGTTGTGGTGCTCATCTCCGTTTCCAAGCCGAAGAGCCAGCGCTGTCCAAAGACGTTTCCCTGGTCATGTGGCCAGCATGACTAAACGCTGAGGTGCACAGAACACTGTTACATTCCCACCGAATCGGTACCTATTTATCTACCTGCAATTTCTTGCTTTCGAACTGCTAGGTTGGCAGGAGCTGGGAGCTCACTCGGTCATGCGGCACTCGGGTCTCGAAGTGCCGAACTACCGACCTTCCAGCCTGCAGTTCAGCATCTTAACCACTGAGCCACCGCAGCTCCTGTTCAAGTATTAGAATACAGCAAAATGTTGACTAATACAATTTGTTTGGCTTCTGTGGGTCCATGAACTATTCAGGCTTTTTGTGGCTATATTTGTGTGTGTGTGGTGTGCATTTGTGGGGTATGTATGTGTGCAAACCTGTCCTACAGGCTTACATAAGATATATTCTTTAGGCAAGATATTAAAAAGCTTCCTCCTGAAGGCTGCCCACCTGGCATCTACCAAACCCCATCCCTTTTTAACACAGACTGGTACAATGTGGAATGGGCTTCTTGAGGAGGCTGGGAGAGGTTTAGCATCCTTTAAAACAGGGGTCCTTTCCTGGCATCCTCCCCAATGTTTCCTGGCCTCCTCCCTAATGTTTTTAGAAAGTGGGTGGGGCCAAGTGGTGCTTTTGCCCAATAGGGCATCTGATAGGCCACTGAAGATCTGATTGACGGTGCAGATTTAAAAAAATGTTTCAGTGGCTCCTGCTACCACTCTTTCATTCCTCTTTCCCAGTGTTTTTTTTTTAAAGTTTACCCGTCTTGTCCTCTGCACTTGGGGCTCCCTCTGTGTATGTGTGGCTTCCCCCCCCTCCCCCGTGCTATCTGTTTTGTGGCTGTACCAACCCCTTGTCTCAAAACCCTAAAGGGGTCTACAGGCTCAAAAAGGTTGGGGACCCCTGCTTTAAAGTTTCAGGGTCTACAGTCAAAGACGGGTGAGGGCCCAAAGTCAAGGGGCTTCCCAATGCTTCTTCGCTAATTGACTTGGGCCACAATGGCTGGTGGGCTACATTTGGCTTACGGGAGGGGGAAACGACTTTAGGTTCGCATTGGGGAGAAAAGGGTGTGTGTGTGGTGGAAAGTGCCATCAAGTCACAGCTGATTTGTGGCAACCCCGTGGGATTAGGGTTACCAATTCCAGGTTGGGGAATTCCTGGAGATTTGAGTGGTGGGGCCTGCGAAGGGCAGGGTCTGGAGAGGGGAGGGACCTCAGGGTATAATGCTATAACGTCCACCCTCCAAAGCAGCCATTTTCTCCAGGGGAGCTGAACTCTGTCGTCTGGAGATCAGTTGTAATTCTGGGAGAGCTCCAGTCCCACCTGGAGGTTGGCAACTGTCGGGCTCTTGTGCAAACTTCAGTCCCGAGTTTGACAGCAACCCTCTGTGGGATAGTCAAGGCAAGAGAGGTTCAGACGTGGTTCGCCGTTGCCTGCCTCCGCAACATGCCCCTGGTATTCCTTGGAGGTCTCCCATCCAAATATCAGCCAGGACTGACCCTGCTTGGCTTCTGAGATTTGACAAGATTGGGCTTGCCTGGACATAAAGACATAAATAAATTGAGTTGTGCAGCTAACTCAGGGTTGGGAAATATTCTGAGATTTTGGGGTTATATCCTGGGGAGGCGGGTTTGGGGAGGGGGGATGACCTCAGTGGGGTACAGTGCCACAGAGTCCACTCTCCAAAGCAGCCCCTTTCTCCGGGGGAACTGATCTCCTTTGTCTGGAGATCAGTTCTAATTCCAAGGAATCTCCAGGTCCCACCTGGAGGTGGCAACCTTATACACAACACTCTTGGTTATCCCTGGTGGATGGCGTGTACAGAGACTCCTGTTATTCTGTAAACGACAGAGACAGGGCTGGGTTCTCACTGGCTGATATCATGCAATGATATATAAGGTAAAGGTAAAGGTAAAGGTTCCCTTGCTCGAAAGCCTGTCGAATCCAACTCTAGGGTTGCAGTGCTCATCTCCGTTTCAAAGCCGAAGAGCCAGCGCTGTCCGAAGACGTTTCCGTGGTCACGTGGCCGGCATGACTAAACACCAAGGTGCACGGAACGCTGTTACCTTCCCACCGAAGTGGTACCTATTTATCTACTTGCAATTTCTTGCTTTCGAACTGCTAGGTTGGCAGGAGCTGGAACTAGAGATGGGAGCTCACTCCATCATGTGGCACCCGGGTCTCGAACTGCTGAACTACCGGCCTTCCACAGCCTGCAGTTCAGCGTCTTAACCACTTGAGCCACCACAGCTCCTCATATCACAGATCACAGCAATGATATATACAGAAGTGTATATATTCAAAACAGTAACTGCTGCGCTATGTGAGGCAATGGAGAAATTGTGATAAAATCCACCACTTTTTTAAAAAAACTTAAGAGCAGTCACGGAGGGGGCAGAGGGGAAGCACTGACTTCTGGCTCAGAATCACTGTAAACTTGCCTCTACCTTATCACAGAAGATCTGTGAACTCTGCATGAAAGACCCACACTTTTCTCTGGAAGACTTTTTGATTATCCATGCCTAGGCTTTGTAGCTTCTATTTTCCTCTTTGTACAGCTTTACCCTGCCATGGCATTGAATGCTGTGATGCTCTTCCCCGAATGTACAATATTTATTTATGTTTCCAGCTCTGAATCCACAGGAGCCTTGGAGCGCCTTCAAAGGTTGCTGCTATGGACCAAATTCTTGATGGTCTTTTCATCCCAGGGGCCGCAGCCATTACAGCTGCCCGTGGGTCGGGTCTACAGATAGACTTTGAAAGCTTTAGCAGAGCCTGCCTTTTACAGCAGACTGTCGGCTTGCGTTCTGCTGTCTGACATGAAACCGTGTTTCAAGGCATGATTCTTCCAGAGAGGCTCTGGGTCTCACCCCAAAACTGATGCACAGTTGCTTCATCTGTAGGAGGCTCTCTTTCCTGTAGCCTTCTCAGCACATGTGACACAATTTGTCCCTGCAGGTTTTGGTAAAAGGTAAAGGTTCCTTTGCTCGAAAGCCAGTCAAATCCGAATCTAGGGTTGCGGTGCTCATCTTCATTTCAAAGCCGAAGAGCCAGCGCTGTCCAAAGACGTTTCCCTGGTCATGTGGCCGGCATGACTAAACGCTGAGGTGCACGGAACGCTGTTACCTTCCCACCGAAGCGGTACCTATTTATCTACTTGCAATTTCTTGCTTTCGAACTGCTAGGTTGGCAGGAGCTGGGACCAGAGATGGGAGCTCACTCTGTCATGTGGCACTCGGGTCTCGAACTGCCGAACTACCGACCTTCCAGCCTGTAGTTCAGCATCTTAACCACTTGAGCCACCGCAGCTCCTGTTCAAGTATTAGAATACAGCAAAATGTTGACTAATACAATTTGTTTGGCTTCGGTGTGTCCATGAACTATTCAGGCTTTTTGTGGCTATATTTGTGTGTGTGTGGTGTGCATTTGTGGGGTATGTGTTTTGGTTTTGGTAAAAGGTAAAGGTTCCCTTGCTCGAAAGGCAGTCGAGTCCGACTCTAGGGTTGCGGTGCTCATCTCCGTTTCAAAGCCGAAGAGCCAGCGCTGTCCAAAGACATTTCCGTGGTCATGTGGCCGGCATGACTGAACACCAAGGCGCACGGAACGCTGTTACCTTCCCACTGAAGTGCTACCTATTTATCTACTTGCAATTTCTTGCAATTTCTTTGCAGGTTTTGGAGTGAGTGTTAAATGCCAGACATTCCTCTGCTCTTAGTCTCTGGCCCATCCATGGCTGACATGAAATGGAGTGTTGCTAAACAAATGTCTGCTGCAGAGTCTTTCCTGTGGAAATCTACAGAGGAAGTCACAGATTTCTCTGATTTTAGTAAAGTCCCCAAGATGAGTGCAATGAATGCAATGATATACTGTGTATACTAAACGTATAACATCTGACTAGTGCTGAGAGTGTAAACGGTAGAAGGGAGTTCCTGCCCTGAAATAATGATTTCCGCACCGCTCCACTGCTGTACAGTGGGCTTGTCTATTGGGCATGACTTTTATTTATTTATTTATTTGCAATATTTATATCCAGCCTTTCTGCCTGGATTGGGCCCACTAAGGCAGCTTTTTCTTTATTTTTGTTGAAAGTCATAAGCTGAGCTTTGGCGAACTCCCAAACCTAGCTCAGCACAGAGTGGGTCACTCGAAAGTGAAGCTGTTTGGGAGCAAATAAAGCATTTTGCGTGTGCCTTTCTTCACAGTTATACACCGAGTTCCCCAACTAGGTTGTCAGGTCACCCTGGCCACTGGCAGGGGATGTGGGGGTGGAGTGTCCAGAACCAAGCTGGGAAACTCCTGGAGATATGGAGATTGGACCTGGGGAGGACAGGGACCTCAGTGGGGGCAAATGCCATAGAGTCCACCCTCCAAAGCAGCCATTTTCTCCAGGGGAACTGATCTCTGTAGTCTGGAGATGAGCTGTAATTCCGGGGGAACCCCAGGCCCCACCCGGAGGCTGGCATCCCTATCCCCAACTAAGTTCATCTTGTGGCTACATTTTGTTGTGCCTATACATTTTAGCACTCCAACAGCGATGGGAAGCCAAAAATACCTCCAGTGTCCTGGAAGGCTGAATTAAGTAGCTCTCACCTCCATTGGATTGATGAGACGGTCAGGGCCAAAAACAGATGCAATGGAGATCACAAATCTCCATTGTACCTGCAAAAGGCAAATAGCTAGCATGCCACGGTATCAGTTTGGTTTAAGACCACATGGGGAGGGGAGAGGGGGTGTCAACTTCTGCCCAGTCCTGCTAGCTGAAACTGCCTCTACTCCAAAATACAAGCCTTTTTAAAGATTCTCCCCCCCTTTAGGGTTGCCATTCTCCAAGTGGTGGCTGGAGATCTTCTGGGATTACAGGCAATAGAGATCAGTTCACCTGGAGAAAACAACAGCTTTGGAAGGTGGACTCCATGGCGTCATACCCCACTGAAAGTCCCTCCCCTCTCCAAACCCTGCCCTTGAGCTCAAGCGTGTCCAGAAGAGGGCAACCAGGATGGTGGGCGGGTTGGAATCCAAGTCTTGTGAGGAAAAGCTGAAAGCATTGGGTATGTTTAGCCTGGGATAGAGAAGGCTTAGAGGGGACATGATTGTAGTCTTCAAATATTCAAAGGGCTGTCATGTAGAAGATGGAGCAGATCTATTCTCTCTTTCTCCGGATTGCAAGACTAGATCCAATGGGTGGAAATTACAAGGGAGTCGTTACCGGCTAAATATCAGGAGAAACTTCCTAACTGTAAGAGTGCTTGAGCAGTGGAACAGACTGCTTCATGAGGTGGCGGATGCTCCTTCGCTGGACTTTTTCAAGTGGAGGCTGGATGACCATCTTTCGGGTATGTTGTAGGGCTATCTTTCAGCTATGCTCCTGCAGAGTGCAGGGGGGTGGACTAGATGACCTGCAAGGTCCCTTCCAGCTCTAACATTCTATGATTCTATGATTCCTCAGGCTCCACCTCCAAAATCTCCAGCTATTTCCCAAACTGGAGCTGGCAATCCCACCCACCTTTCCCCCCACTGGGGACCCAAAGTGGCTTAAAGCATTCTCCACTTCTCCATTTTATCTTAAAAACAACCCTGTGAGGTAGGCTAGGCTTGAGAGTGTGTGTGAGTGGCCCAGGGTTCCACGGTGAGCTTCCGTGGCAGGCTAGGAACTCAGCACTGTCCAGCACTCTGATCTCTGCACTCTGCTGGATTGAAGGGTTCAAATCCTTCCTTACCTCCCTGCATGGCTCTGATCTGAGACAGTTTGAGCACACTTGCAATTTGCCTTTACAAATGGAGATCCATGGACATCTGCGTGCCTGTTTCGGTCGTAACTCAGTATTGAACTGAATGCTGAAACTTGCCGCTCATGATTTAAGGCTGTTCCAAACACTGCGATGGGTTGGCCATACAGCAGTGAAGCAATGCAGGAATTACTCCTTGATTGTTCTCCTTTTTACGGGTTGCTTTTAGTTGCAGACCGGAAGGTCGGTAGCTCAGCAGTTTGAGACCCTAGTGCTGCATGACGGAGTGAGCTCCCGTCTCTATCCCCAGCTCCTGCCAATCTACCAGTTTGAAAGGAAGAAACTGCAAGTAGATAAATAGGTACCGGTTTGGTGGGAAGGTAATAGCGTTCCATGCGCCTCAGCATTTAGTCATGCTGGCCACATGACCATGGGAATGTCTTTGGACAGCGCTGGCTCTTCAGCTTGGGAACGGAGATGAGCACCGTCCCCTAGAGTCAGATTCGACTGGCTTTTGAGCCAGGGAAACCTTGACCTTTACTTTAGCACTTGTTAGATGTCATAACTTATACACAGTGTACTTACAATGCAATGCTATGCAGAGCTACTCCAGTCTGAGTAACTAGACTAACCTTGTTTAAGATTGTACCATCGGCCCATTTGACAAGTTGGATCTTCCAGTAGCAGGAGCACTCGTAGAAGAGCATCCTGAGCTCCTTGGAGGAACGGCAGGGTACCCATGTACTAAACAGGCAGAAGGGGCTCTTTGTGCCGAAGGAAACGTTAGCATAACAGGCCCATAGTATCCAACCCAAAGGATGCATCTTGGTTCTTTCCCCCCCTTTCTGCTTTAGCATGTTTCTGAGGCCTATATTTTTGCAGCATTGGTGGTAGAAAGCCATGTTCCCTCTAAGCTGTGGAGTCTTGGGAGCAAAAATTCTACTCTGTGAGCTACTGGCATTAAAGTTGTGAGTGAGCGATTTGGCTACTGCATAGTTTGCTCTGGAGCCCTCCTTCCTGAGCTGAAACAAAAATGTGTGAGCCAGAGGCTAGAGAACTGTGAGCTAGCTCACACTAACTCAGCTTAGAGGGAACATTGGGAAAGTGCCATCAAGTTGCAGCCAACTTATGGCCACCCTGTAGGGTTTTCAAGGCAAGAGACAAACAGGTGATTGGGCATTGCTTGCCCCTGCGTAGCAGCCATGGACTTTCTTGACGGTCTCCCGTCCTACTGTACAAAATCTCCCCAGGTTCTTCTAAAAGTATCTTCCATGTATTGGGGGGGAGGGGAAGCTCTCTTCCACATGCAGCTGCCTTATACCGAATGAGACCATTGGTCTATTAAGGCCAGCATTGATTGAGTGACTGACAGCAACTCTCCAGGGTCTCTCAAGGAGAGGTCTTTCACATCCCCTGTTACCTGGTCCCTTTAACTGGAGATGCTCGGGACTGAGAACCTAAAGTCCAACAGAGTAGAGGGCCAAAAATTAAAGCTTAATGTATATAATATAAAAATGCATGTATTTATTAGCAAAGAATTAAAAAACATATAAGGGCCCAATTACACCTCATATAAAAATAGCAACATCATGCACACAAGGGCCAATGGACTTGGCCTGACGCGTTTCGGCCTGTTCAGGCCTTCTTCAGAGGTCAAACACAATGAGGACCAAATTGGCTTATACCATCATACAATACAAATATACAGTTATACAACATGAATACAAAATGTACCAGAAAAAATTGTTCCAAAATGAAACCACTAAGCACAGAATAAAAGTATAAACGAGGCCTCCAAAGATGCAATCACATGCCAAATGATATTCCACTGATACTAATTTCTGATCCAAATGCTGGGGATCGAACCTGGGACATCCTGCATACAAGGCTGGTGTTCTGCCATGAAGTCATGTCATCATTTGAGCCTTATTTACTTTTACTTATCATACTTTTATCATACTGTTCTGTAGGAAACCTCAGAGTGGTTTGAAGTGACAAATTCCAGTAGCCACTGCTACCTCTGTCAAATGGTAACATCTGACAGCTTTTCTGAGACCAGTTTCACTGAATTTACTTGGATGTGAATTTACTTTGAATGTGAAAGAGAAACACTCTTTGCAGTGGGGGGTGGTGGCCTAACATGGGAGCCCTGATTCATATAAACAATCACATTGTAAAGACTCTTTCCTGTTGATTCGCAGCAGATTTAGAACATTCAGATACAAAGCCGTGACTCTGAAGGGGCAAAACGTTCACACTTCCAAGCAAATTTTGCAAACTTAAACAAGAGCTTCAAATTCAAAACGTATGAAATGCAGTTCACATGGACCTGTGCGAGGAAGGATTATAAGACATCTGGTCCAATTTCAAGCATTGCTCTTAGAGCCTGACATTTCCCGTTGTGTTTCCATAACGATATTCTACAGCCCTGCAAATTACATTAATGCAGTGGTTCCAACTGCTAGGTCAGGGCTAGTGGGGTGTGAACATCCAGTGAACTTCTCTGCTGGTCTTAGCATGAAGGTAAACTGCATGTGTGTAATAATTGAATAGTACCTGAGCAATCCGATTGGCCAAGGGTCTGTCTTAGCAGCAGGTGTGCCATCTTCAGCCTTTTAAACGTATCGCTTGTTCCTTTCTCAGAGGCTGCTAATAGATTGTATAATTGCAGCAAAACTCAACAGGCCATGCCTTATTGAACCATAATCGCACTTATCAAGTAGCAAATTGTACTTGGCCTTAAGATCACTGTCTGCCAATATACTCAAGGAAGACAATTATTAAAACGCAACAAGGACCCTGATGTGCCTGATTGAGTGTTGTGTGTGCGCACGTGCTGAGCTGTGGAACAACCTGGCAGATAATTAACAAGCCTCCCTTGCGTCTCTGAAGCCAAATTTAAAACCTTTGCTCTTTTTTTGTCATGGTTCCTCACGTATTGTCCCAAAGTCGTCTCTCTCTGTACGAGTCTCCATTTTAGGTGAGCTCGGTGTCCACAGTGAGCATGGTCTAGTGACCTGGAGTACTGGAATATGATCAGCAATACCTGGGGTTCAGCGCCTTTCCTAAAGACACTTTGTGGTCTTCCCCCCAACCTGTTCACAGATTTGTTCAGGGAACTCTGCTTCCCATGTGCACACGGACTTGGTTTAGATTGGGACCGTGGCACATGAGGAGAGGGGACTTGGACCTTCCTTGCACCGTTTCCAACTTGAAATGGCCTCAGAGAGTCGCTGTTTTCCCTGTTGCATCAGTACAAGCGGAGCCCACAATAGAGGGAATAGTGACTTCTCAGTAAATTGGCATGGGAGGAAGGTCTAAGTCCTTTCCTCCGTTGCATGATTATTCTGAATCAGGCCTATGCATGCCTGGGGGAAGCACAGAGCTACCAGGACCTCCGCCTGTGACCCACAAAGGGGATATAGCTGGCGAAACCCAACTGGGTTGCCTGGGGCCTCTCCTCCTCTCTCGGCCTTACTGACCTCCCAGAGTTGTTGTCACAATGAAGTGAGGGGAGCAGACAATGAATACTACCTTGAATTCCCAGGGGAAAGGGTTGGGATGAAAATCAGAAAAACAAATCGATTTTTAAAGAACTTGAATTCTGGAGAGCAAATCTGTCACAATGAAGTGAGGGGAGCAGACAATTAATACTACCTTGAATTCCCTGGGGAAAGGGTGGGATGAAAATCAGAAAAACAAATTGATTTTTAAAGAACTTGCATTCTGGAGAGCAAATTGCTGGGAGCAGAAAGGGATAACTTTTCCACCTAACCTCCCCAAGAGCCAGTTTGGTGTAGTGGTGAAGTACGCAGACTCTAATCTGAGAGAACCAGGTTTGATTCCCCACTCCTCCACTCGCAGCTGCTGGATGACCTTGGGCAAGCCCTAGTTCTGTCAGAGGTGTTCTTGAAAAAGAGCCGTTTCTGTCAGAGCTCTCTCAGCCCCACCTACCTCACAGGGTGTATGTTGTGAGGAGGGGAAGGGAAAGGAGTTTGTAAACTGCTCTGAGACTCCTTTGGGTAGTGAAGGGTGGGGTATAAATCCAGTCTCTTCCCTTCTTCTTCTTCATATTGCTAGTGTTTCTTCAGTTCAACATGTCTGACCCGGACTATTTTGGCATTAACCCCTTCTTTCCTCCCCGAAGAAATCAAAAGTAATACAAACAACTCGGGCTGAAACAAGGCATTCGCTTCCTAGCTTGAACAGCCAGTGTGTCCTCAGGGCCAGCTGCATTTTTTTTTAACAAGTTTTTAGGGGCGGCTGGTTGGTCCTTAGATGGGAGACCCCCCCAGGAAGATCTGGGCTGCTTTGCAGAAGACAGCAATGGCAGACCACTTCTGTGCATGTCTTGCCTTGAAAGCCCCACAGTCTTTGGATTGCCCTGAGTCAGTTGCAACTTTTGATGGTGCTCAATTATTACCAGATATCGTGGGCATACTTCCTTCTATGTCTGATCTACAGAAAATATGTTTCTTGTGGCTCAGTCGTGGCTCCTTAGTGTCGTATGATGCATATGCTCATTTTAGGAAGTCCCCAGCTTGTTTTCTCATTAATTGGCCAATGTGGCCACTGCTAAGCATTACCAGCTTGCAAAATCACCAGATTGGAATGAATGGTATGATCAGCATGCTGTTTGGTAAGAGTTCTTCCACTGTGGATCTGTTTTAATTGCAGATGTTGCTAAAATGTCACTTGGAAGGTTGTGTTAGGACTCATGCTGTTCTCGAGCCCAAGAAGTGTGGACTCCTAGCAACTCAATAAACACATCATAACCCTTACCCATTGCTCTAAGGATGCTGATATTCGCTCTTGCTTGTAGATGGGAGTTCCAGTTCAAGCATTTTTCAGCAGCCTGTCGTCAGTGTCAGCGGGGATGCGCTTGGATAGTGCTAGCTGTAATCAACATTTTGTGGGTCGGAATCCTCTCCTCACCCTCCACATATCATCTGTTTAAAAGCAGAAATTTCTGCTTGCTTAGGTGCTTGAATTACAAGCATTTGGCAACGTCTTTCAAGTTGGCCAAAGATTCTCTTTTTCATTGCAATGTTCTGTTCTTGGAATTGTTTGATCTTGGCATTTCTCATCATCAGAGGGAAAATAATCATTAGCATATGAATTTTTAAATGACTGTTGACTTGTTTGGGGTCCTTTCCCCCCTGTAAATTCCATTCCAATCCTCTTAGAATTGTTTCTCAATGGGAGATAGATTGATCAATGATGCATCTGGAACTGTTCTCCACATTTTTTCAGAACATGTCCTTCATTTTGTTTGTCTAGGGGGGAAAAAATCACTTCTTTCTCCCAAATCTACATTATTAATAGTCATACAATTATTTCTCAGAGGATGTGTCAACATTAGAAAAAAAACACATTTGTTGAGATCCATAAAGCTAAGCAGTAACAGATGGAAGTCATGTAATAATGGTTTTAATATGGAATGTTGACTGCCTGTGAACTTCTTTGCCACTGGCTGAGTTGCTGTGGTGTTGTGGAATGTTTACAAACATTATAACTTTTGCCAGAAGTGAAGGACACTCTGTCACATAACGGTGACAAGCAGTGTGGCTGCAGTGAAAATACTCATTTAAGGCGTTGGATGTTAGAAGTGGATTCATGACACAGGAGTCGTAAGGTAGAAATAAAAAGGAAGTTGCTGTAAATTTCGTACATGGAGGGGACCACTGAGTATTGACAGATCTAGGTTTAAATATTTGAGATTATAAAATTATCTTTTCCTTCCAAGGGGGAAATTCCCTTTGAAACTGCCATATGATACTGCCAAGCCTAGCCATATGTCCAAGCTCAAGAGATCGTAGCATTTTCAGAAAGCTGAAAGGGATGCATTGTAGTCTTCAGGTCTCTTCAGAAGAAGCCATGCCATCTTACTTGCATACACATGATACCAGATTAGCTGGCCACTTGTGATAGGGAACTGTATTCTTTAGATCAGGAGTCTCTCTCTCTCTCTCTCTCTCTCTCTCTCTCTCTCTGATGTGAATTGAATCAGCCCCCTGCGTTGAACCACCAGGGTTCTTCATACCTTTTTGTGCTTCCACACACCAAGTTTCTCCCATAACAGTACTTATCTATTCAGTGTTATTGGCACATCATGAGATTACCATATATATCACATGTATAAATGACGTGCGCACTATGGCTAAATATCATATCAACTGCATAGACAAGCTCTGCAGTGTGCACATAGAGTATACCAAATCAGCAAAAAAGCAGAAAACAGAATCCAGCCAACAGAAACAAAATTATAAACCGATGTAAAAGAAAAGAAAAGAAAGATCAGCAACAAGGACACTTAAGATTTATTTAGTTACAGAACTTTCTGGAAGGATCCAGCACAAGCAGGCTATCGCAGTCAAACACATCTGCCGACCAGTGGTGAGCACCTCTGTACTGAATGCTTACCGCAAAGTGACACTCCTGCTGTTGAGTGTAAATTACATAGGCAAGGGGCTGTGGCTCAGTGGGAGAGCCTCTGCTTGGCATGCAGAAGGTCCCAGGTTCAATCCCCAGCATCACCAGTTAAAGGATCTGACAGTAGGTGTTGTGAAAGACTTCAGCCTGAGACCCTGGAGAGTCATTACCCGTCTGAGTAGACGATCCTGACTTTGATGGACTGATGGTCTGACTTCATGTGTTCATGTGCTGGGAGAATGCAACACAAAGCTAGCACAAATATTCATCTCCCCCCCCCCAATCTCATAGACCTCGTAAGCAGGGGTCATTTCCTGCAGGAGCGCACAGGAGCAGAGCTCCAGCAGTAAAGAGCCCAGGGGGCGGGCACATGGAACAAGCCCCACCCCCTGCTCCCAGCAGCCCTCAGTCAGAGCAAGAAGCAGCCAGTTAAGTTGCAGAGCCCCCCCCCAGCCCCTCTGTCCAAAACAGTCCAGTGGCACCTTTAAGACCAGGTTTTATTCAGGTACAAGCTCTCCCTCCTCTGCGAGGACAGATCTGCACGTTCCCCCCCCCAATAGCTAGCAATCCAAAACAGTCCAGTGGAGCCTGAGTGGTGGGTGTTGCCTTCTGACACACTTCCGGTGATGTCAGGGGGTGTGGCATATGCAAATAAGTTATGCTAATGAGCTATGCTAATGAGCTCCTGCACCTCTTTTTCTACAAAATGACCCCTGCTCGTAAGGATCAGGGATAATGTGCTTCCTTCTCATGGGGCTTTTGCGGGAGGTGGCACCACCCAGGTTGCCCTTTCTTTCCTCTGTGGCAAATCTGAGGAAGGAAAGGAGGATTAGTCGGGATCTTAGTATGCCATCTCATAGTCAATGTTCCCTCTAAGCTGTGGAGTCTTGTGAGCAAAAATTCTACTTTGTGAGCTACTTGCATTAAAGTTGTGAGCGAGCAATTTGGCTCCTGCATAAGTTAGTTTGTTCTGGAGCCATTCTTCCTGAGCTAGGACAAAAATGTGTGAGCCAGAGGCTAAAAAACTGTGAGCTAGCTCACACTAGCTCAGCTTAGAGAGAAGACTGGTCATAGTACGCTACCATAACTCATTGATGGATTACCAAGGCAAGCACTGTAAGTAATATTGTATTGATTGTTTTAACTAGTTTTAACTGTTTTTAAATGTTTTATGCCAACCGGCTATATCACGCTGGCAAATATGAGCCGCCCTGAGCCCGCCTGTGGGGAGGGCGGGATATAAATATAACTAATAAATAAATAAATATTTTTTCCCACTGGACTTTAGCACAAAGAAGGAGGAGTCAGGTGCTTCTTGTGCGGTATCCAAACAAATAAGCAGGGGAAACAAAACAGTGCCTTTGCGTGGGTTCTCTATACGTGTTACTGGAGTGTAGCGAAGAGGGAGAGAGATTAGTGGAAGCCACAAGTAGTGGCTAGCTAATAAGCCCAGCCCAAATCTGTGGACCTCCAAGACTGGCCCGTGTGAAATCAGCACAAAGTTATCTGTTGGCTCTCTCTTTGTTTCTCACACGCGCAGTGAGTCTTTGGCTTTGTTTGGACTCCCGTGTTAATATTATGAACACGCAGAGGGAAGCCTTTCTCAGATGTTACATCCACACGTACCAGGCACCTGGCAACCACATGCAGGGACGGTCTCGATGCTTCTGGAGCCAGCAGGTAAGTGGGCAGGCAGGCAGGCAGGCAGGCGGGCGGGCTGCTTACCACTAGCGTGGCGAACCAGCCACACCAACTACAGTTGCCAGCTCTGGGTTGGGAAGTATCTGGAGATTATGGGGGGGTGGAGCCTGAGGAGGGCGGGGTTTTGGAGGGGGTGGGTCTTCAATGGAGTACAATGCCATAGAGTCCACCTTTCGATTCAGCCATTTTCTCCAGGGGAATGGATCTCTGTCACCTGGAGATCAGTTGCAATCCCAGGAGATCTCTAGCCACCACCTGGAGGCTGGCAACCCTAGCCCCCACCCTGTAAGAGACTGCTCATCTTTTCCTCTTCCCCTCTTCCATAGGGGGTCGGGCAGTGGGCAGGCTGCAGGGGGCACAGCCCCCTTTTAGGGGCACCTTTGCTGCCCAGTCCATTCTTGATTGATTCCTGAATTTTGATTGGGTGCAAGCCTGGCTACTGCCCTGAAACTGCTGCTGCCACCACTCACAGCAGCTTCAGAGAGACTGGCAGATGCAGTGCTGTGGCAGCTGGGCTGTTGGGGGCCCCCTATTCCCCCCCAGTGCAGGGCCCAGAGCAGCTTCCCCACTTGACCAAAGGCTAAGTCCTCTCCTGATCACACTATCAGGAGTGCATGTTACCCATATTGCTCCCTTGTTGTCTGAATGGGAGACCACACCTGTTTTGCACAAGGGTGTACAGTTCTATCAGCCTATCTAGTACTGCTCATACGGCTATCACCTTAAGCAGAAATTAGAACCCAAAAATATTTTAAAAGACCTTACTCAGTATTATTTCTCTTATATTTGATTATTGCGCCTATGAATTTTGTCACTGAGAGGGTGACACAATCATTTGTATCCGATAGGGCTTGCACATTTAGCAGTTACGTAAATTTAAGTAAAGGGGTGACGAAATTAGCTCTCAACTCCTTGACTCCATAATCATATGTTCAGTGGTTTTGATTGTATCATATGAGCATCTGCATGTTCTGTTAAGAGTATGATATTCTATTATATCTGCCCTCCAAAACCACCAAGGGAAGAATGTTCATTCTTGCCAAAGTAAAAGATCTTCTTAGTTTTGGGACTGTCAATCGATAAAAATATTTCGGCAGTTGCATCGGGAGGGCAATTCCCAAATGGTGTGTTGAACATACCCTGCACACCCTAATAGACATACTTGTAACATCCAACTTCATTAAAGGTCTCCCTTGCTTGAAAGCGAGTCAAATCCGACTCTAGGGGGTGGTGCTCATCTCCGTTTCCAAGCTGAAGAGCCAGCGCTGTCCAAAGACATTTCCATGGTCATGTGGCCGGCATAAACACTCTTACCTTCCGAAGCAGTACCTGTTTATCTACTTGCAATTTCTTGCTTTCAAACTGGTAGGTTGGCAGGAGCTGGGGTCAGAGACCGAAGCTCACTCTGTCACGCAGCACCAGGGTCTTGAACTGCCGAACTACAAACCTTCTGGTCTGCAGCTCAGCGTCTTAACCTCTGAGCCACCGCAGCCTTCATTACACATTTTTAAATTTGTTTTGGTATATGCAAACAGTGGTGTCTTTTCTTCTGACTCTGTATTACCTATTTCCGGTCTTCAACTCTGGTCTACGTGTATCTTTGCCCAAGTACTTTGGAAGTTTTTTGCTAGCTGAACTGCATCACACGGTACTTTTCAGATCCCAAGGAGGATGGTCTTTTGCAAGAAATCTATAAAGATCAAATCTATACCCTGACGTATCAGCATCTCTTCAAAATCTGTATTCCAGTGCTTCCTCTTTGATGTTGGAGTACTGAAGGATTTATAGGACATGGTATTCTTTGCCCAGGAAGAAAATATGAGCAAACCATCTACTATGGTAATTACTGAAACTGATTTACATCTTGTGAAAAGATTAAGTCGTTGTTGTTCCTTCTGCCTTGGAAATGCCTTGTAATGTTATCAAACTTTTGGGCCTAAGGAGAAAAAGTTGACAAAAACTAAAAACAAAAAAGAATTCTGGATGGATATCTTCTGATAAGCCTCCCTGGATTTTCTGATAAGGCTGACACTTGAAGGATTCTTGCTCCAAGTTTCACAAAGGAAACTTTCTCATTTTTGCTTGAGCTTCCGAACTCCTTGCCAAGTTTTAAAGGGAAGAAAAAAAATAAAGAGAAATTAGATTCCTATGTGGACTAACATCTCTTCTGGTTTACTCTCAATTGTGCTAAGCACCCCTTTCAGAAAAGTTGGAGAACAGAAGATGTGTCATTTCAAGTCATCTGCAAAGAGGATAAAAAAAGGATGCTGTAACATCTGCAGTCTGCATGATATGCCCGTGTGGGTTTACTTCCTTGGTTTCTCCGGTCAAGCAATTTAAATAGATTTCCTCCACAACCATGACCCCAAGAGAATAGTAACAAGCTTTGGTGGTCTCTTAAGAGGGTTGTTTTACTTGAAAATGTCACAACAAGATGACAGCTCCTTGCAATTCTTCCATTCCTATAAATGTCCCCCCCTTTTTAGGTGAAATTAAGACATAACTATGGTTTAGGATTGCACTGTGTATTTCCTTATGCAGAATTATACCCTTCTAAGCCATAAGAACACAAGAGAAGCCATGTTGGATCAGGCCAACGGCCTATCCAGTCCAACACTCAGTGTCACACAATGGCCAAAACCCAGGTGCCATCAGGAGGATATTTAGGATGGTGCTGTTGTACCGTCGAAGGGAAATCTGAATGGAAGAAATTAAATTCTCTTGGTTAGGTACCACTCAGCAGCCTTTGGGCTAAAGTTTGCCTTCATTCTGATGCATCTGCTGCGTTCAGGAATCCGAAAACAATAGATTGGCCCCGGGTCAGAAATCACAATCAATGTACTATAATGGCCTTTTAAGGGGAAAGCCCTGTAGAACTGATTTAACTCACATAAAATATTACATTAAGCCCCATAGCAAATGAGCACGCTTCTGTCGCTTTGGTTTTATTGCCCGCCTGTGTTTAATGCTGAATGCTGTATTTTGTCTTGGGCTAAGAGGCATCACGCTGCAGCTGGAGGTGGAGTCCCCACAACATGGAATCTGCCACATGATCTAGTCCCCATAGCAATGTTATCCAGCCTTGCTTTCAGCTTTTAAAGAAAAGTGATACAGTGAGAAGGGTTGGGGGGTGGGGGATGAGAAAGAGATGGTCTGACACGTCTGGGAAGACAGAGGTGCAAGAAATAGGTCATCCCTCAAGCCTGTTCAGTGTTCAGGCATTCCACCTCAAAGGCTGTGTTCATTTGTTTTCAGATCTCTGCAAGATCAAAGTTCATCCAGAGAAACTAGGCCTAGAGTATTGCTGTCCGTTGGTGGCGTGGATCACTAATCAGGGGTCATGGGGGTAGCAACCTGTAGGATAAATCATTATGTTAAGGATGAGAAACATGTCGAATGTATGTAGATGGCTGGAGTAAGGTTAGGATCTCCTTCTTTCATTTTTTTCTGGACTTGAACCTGTGTCTTTCATAGCACATAGAAAACTGGCAGACTTTTTCTGACATACAACTAAGTACAACTAAGTGGGGGAACATAGAACTAAGTGGGGGAACATTTTAACTTTCCAGGACATTCAGTTGTTGATCTAAAAGAAGCAGTTCTCTTAGAAAGGAATTTCAAAGGTAAATTAGAAAGACAGATTGCTGAATTGCAACTGAAAATGAAGCTCCAGACAATGCATCCACCTGGACTGAATCAAGACCTAGGTTTCCTGTTTCATTACCAATGCTGATTTCTCCACACCTATTGCCCCTCTGCATATCTAACCTAAATCCAATCACACCTGCTATTGTCATTTGCCTGCTAATGTCACTCCCCTTCCCAATAAATAGGACAGGTGGACTCCCATTCTAGCTGTTATCTGAAGAAGTGAGCAGTGACTCAAGGAAGCTCATACCCTGCCACATATTTTGTTTTAAGGTGCTACTGGACTCTTGCTCTTTTCTACAACGAAATAGTTGGGGAAATGTTTTGCATGCTAAAATCCTGTGTATCAGGAAGCTGTTAAAAAGCACCCAGACAGGTGAAGCACAAACAGGTGTCAACAGCCATCAACTAATGAGGAGGAGGAGCAGCCAGGACACATCAGGAAGCATTAAGTAGGTTGGTGTGACTGCCACCTGTCTGCTGCTGAAACTTGCCACCCTGCTTCTGGCAAGCCTACAGGACAGGCAGGGGATTTGAGAGAGCATCAGCGTTTCCCATTATGGAGATGCAACAATGAGCATAGTGCCACCTGCTACATGTAAAGGCACAGGAAGTCTGCTGGGGGGAAAGTAGGCATCCAGAGGCCAAACAGGAAATTTGAGCAAGAGTTTGGCTGGATGTATTTCCAAATAACTGAGCCTAGGACTGCAGCCCTGGCTTTAGAGGATCAGAATGTCATTTCACCTAAAAATTCGATCTCTGTGGGTACGCGCGCGCGCACACACACACACAGAGTGTGGAAGCATGGGAGAGCACTTATTCAGAAGTCGGCCCTTGTTTTCCTTTGCTGGTTAGTCTATCGCAGTTGAAATCGGACTCTCCTAGCAAACTCCCTGAAGACGGCAGCATAATAAATGGGTCTTTAAGGTCTTTTCTGAATGACACGGGATGAATGCCCTCTCTTTTCCGGCTCTCTCCTCTTCCCAGTCAGAGAATCACAAAGCGATTTTCCTCGAAACAGACATGTGATCCAAGCTAATGACAGAAAATGAGGATGCCAGGTGCTGTCCTGGTGGCTTTCCTCTCTTTTCCAAGAGTCTCTCTGCCCCCCCCCCCCAAAAAAAAAGTTTTATGCTTTGTTCCAACCTTGTTGCTTTAGGGGGGAAAGAGGAGGGCAAAGCTTTTTTTTTTAACAGCTCTGTGGGTTTTTGGTTTTTTTAATGATTTTAATTCAATCATTGCGAAGTATTCTGTATCTCTTACCTGTATAACTACTGCATTTTCACAGGGCCGAGGAACAGCACTCGGTGTGTAAAATGCCTTTTCCCAATTCTTGATGCTCATCTTCTGTAAAGAAGGAAATGCTTGTCAAAAGTTCTTAATGTGATTTATAATTAAGACCGCGATGACTTGAAGTCAGTGGGTTTACAAGGGTGTAGCTCCGTTCAGGATGGCACAGTAAACCTGACAGATTAATCTACCAGTCAGTTAAATAGATCCTCCTAATTTGTCTAGCAGGATTACTTTTTTTAAAAGGTTGTTAATTGTTTCTCAGGTAAGCGATTAAAATTTAGATGGTGGTTTGGAAGAGGCATTCCACCCTTCTCAGGCAAGAGGGAATCCTTTGTCTTTTAAAAAAAGTGCCTTACAACAACAATGACCCTGTGAGGTAGGTTAGGATGAGAGAGAGTGACAGGGCCAATATCAACCAGCAAGCTTCATGGCAGTGGAGCAGTTTGAACCTGGGTCTCATAGACCCTACTCTCCAAGCCAGAGGTGTCCAAGCATTTTGGTCAGAGGGCCAGACTGAGCAAGGCCAGGGTTGGGGGGGGGGTTCTGCTCATTTCTAGGCCATGCATGCCCCAGTCACCTATAAAGAAAAACTCTATTGCCCTTTTATAGTCATCTGGGCTGCGGTGGCTCAAGTGGTTAGGATGCTGAACTGCAGACCAAAAGGTCTGTAGTTCAGCAGTTCGAGACCCGAGTGCCGCATGACGGAGTGAGCTCCCATCTCTGGTCCCAGCTCCTGCCAACTGAGCAGTTTGAAAGCAAGGAATTGCAAGTAGATAAATAGGTACCATTTTGGTGGGAAGGTAACAGCGTTCCGTGCACCCTGGCATCTAGTCATGCCGGCCACATGACCACGGAAATGTCTTCGGACAGCACTGGCTCTTAGGCTTGGAAACGGAGATGAACACCGCAACCCTAGAGTCGGATTCGACTGGCTTTTGAGCAAGGGAAACCTATCTGGGGTATATGTGATGCTTGTTCCATATCACTTGAGCCACATCCATATTTATTTCTGTGCATGCCATGCAAGGTGTGAGCTGACCTGGCCCCTGGGCAACCGGACTGGCGGACAGAAGGGGGTCTGTGAGCCTGGATTTGGATGGCCTTACTCTAAACAGTACGCTATAGTGACTCTCAAAAAAACCCAAAACAGCTTTCTTCAGAGCTATGGCTTTATTCGCCTGCACATTTATGCAGATTTATCATATTAATTGAGTAAAAACGCATACCATAAATCAGCAAAAATGTCTTTAATTACATAACAGCCCTATTTAGAATGTATTTTTATAGGGCTGTTTTTGTTTGAGGGAGAAATTGGGAGAAGAAGAAAAAATACCAGGAATCTTTAGAACAGCCCTTTCTAAATTGTGTGTGTGTGTGTGTAGATCAGTGTATTGTGTTGCCTGTCTGAAGTTCAGTGCTTCCATTTCTTCTGTGACTTTCACATACTGGACCATGTGCGGGACACCCGCCATTTCCGTAACCAGATGTGTGAGGAGTCCTTTCTTTTATACAAAAGAAAATGTGAATTGCATTTTCAAAATTCAGCCTTATTAAACACACTCAACCAGGACTGAACATTATAAATCTTAAGAGTACAAAAATCCAAAGTATCTATAAATTACAACAATGCAAAAACATTCTATGCTAACTACTTAATAGCCACTTAAAATTCCCATCCATTATGAAAATAAGCAGCAAAAAAAGAAAAATAGAGAGATTGGATTTCCAGGGCAGACCTCTTGTCTACAAATAGCCGCTTAAAAGAAATCTACATGGGAGAAAAGAGAGTCTTGAAATGTCTCATGTGTGTTTTGATCATTATAATTTCTATAATCAGAACTTGCATTTCGCTTTGCTATTAAAGATACCGTCCTAAATACACCCAGATTTTGCCATGAGGTCACCACTTCCCCTGTTGTTGCCCTCTACATTTAAGAGAGGATGAAAAGCTTTGGTTTCTCTAATCTGATGCTGCCGTGAACTCGCTGAGTGCCCTCCAACTCCTCCTGCTTCAAGGTTTTTAAAATGACTGCGTGCTAGAGTGGTAGCTGGCAACCTTTTCCCATTTGAGAGCCAAGCTGTGTCAAAATGCAGAGTGCGGGATCAATAGTGTAAGAGAGCCCATTGCCTGAACTAAAACGACACAATTCACTATTACTGATAATTGAAACGTTAATTAATAATCCATAAAGTTTCTGCAGTCCAAACACTGGTGGCTGCGTGTCCTTTATTAGGAAGGGGCACCCATGAAGTCTTATTGGGTAAAGTAATCACTATACACTGGAGCACCCTGCAAAATTGTTTTAGTGTGCTGGCAAAAAATCTGTGCATGGTTTGCATTTGGATTACAGGCAACTGTGAACACCTGTTGTTTCCCTTTCTGTAAAGCATCTTGATTAGTCCATTACAACTCTTTCTCTTTGCAGACTGGTTATCCTAGTGCCCCACATCACCCTCCAGTGTACCTTCACTTAAAGATTTGCATTTCTTTTTTTAAGAGACGCATTTGCTTCCATGCCGAGCCAGATCTGGGTCTCAAGACGTAGGTTGCAGACTCCTGTGCTAGAGCTTGTGCGGATGGGGTTAACACAGGGCTGTGAGGAGAAGCTGTGCTCCAGGTTGTTCCATGTAACAGTGGTCTTAAAGATCCAGGACTTCGGGCAGATAGGAAGATTGTATCTCTAGCATGTGGAAACAAAAAAAGTATTAGTGGCAAATTGGGTTTTAATGCAATGTAGTAAAGTACCCAAAACCCATGTCCAAACATGATCTTCTACTGCTTGAATTTAAGCTGTGTAATCATGTGGAATGTCTTAAAGTCAGCTTCTTAGTATGTACCAACCAGGAGAATATGAGATGCTCAGAAATCGAGACCTTTAACTGCTGCAGGCAGGTTGGATATTACACATGTTCATTCAAAAGTGACGGTGAGACGTCGTCCAAAATATGCTTAGGAATGGATTACAGTTTTAGTCAGTCTATGCTAAGCAGTGCCAGGATCAGTCTTTCTATGTATAGTTGATCCTATTTTCTGTTTCATTGGAGCTGAATGATATAAAATGTCCCTTTCTTACTGTATCTTTGGAGCTGGGGGCTTAGATCTTGCACATTGTGAGATGCTCAGAGTTGCAGAGGTGGTAACTTTCCTGCCCCCCTCTCTCCTGCCACATCATCTATGCCCCCAACTGTTCCTCCATGGATCAGGGGACACCAGGAGCATGGGGAAAGGGGGGGGGCTGCAGAGACCCTAGCAGTTTAAAGAACTGCAGCCAAATATAAGAGTTATATCTTTTGCTGCTGCTGCTGCTTCTTCTTTTTGGTCTCAGTGACTTCTACCTCCCTCTATCTTTGGTTCATCATGACCAGCATACTTTCTGCCAAACTCAGAGCTTTGCAAACCTAGTTTGGAGCTATTTACAGACTAACAGGACATGATCTAGTAAAAGAATAGGTCAGAGCCAGCCATGTTAGATTATAGACTTTGTGGCACAGTAGCAGAGAGAAGTATTTATATGTTTTCTTCATTTATACCTTGTCTTTTCTCTCCAATGGGGACTGAAAGTGGCTTACATCATTCTCTTTTTCTACATTTTAGCCTTACAACAACCTTGCGAGGTAGGTTAGTGCAATGTATCCATCCCAGACCACATGTGTGGCCATTTCACCACGCGGTCATGCGAAGCGACCGAGCTTCGCTCTCAGTAACAATGGGACAAGCGAATCCTAGCCGGCACCTATTGGCAGGCTAGGCTCCCGGCCGAGAGCCTATGGAACTCTCGACCACTGTAAATAGCCAATCACTTGTATGTGGGTGTGTTTTGGGTGTGGGGTTGTTGCACATACAGAGGTCGATTCAGGGGAATCGCGGGGGATCACCGTTCCCCCGGGTGAGGTGCGGGGGCAGGGCACACGACGAAGCCCCACCCCCTGCTTCCGGCTGCCCCGCTTCCAGCCCTCATTCAGCCAGGAGGAGGAAGGAGAAGAGGGAGGGTAAGTTGCTTCCTCCCTGCCTCTCCACACCCCTGCCTGCCTGGGACCAGGGAGGGCCTTGGCGGGGCTTCCTCGCACTCCCGCCGGCCTTGCAGGTCCACCGCCGGGCCCCTCATGGGGCTCGGCAGTGAAGCCG
>NW_015164720.1:46254-74508 GCF_001447785.1 Gekko japonicus | reverse complement strand
TGCTTGGTTTATAGCTGTTTTGGTTTATAGCTGGTCTTGGTTTATAGCTGTTTTTTCTCCCTGGAATTGCCTACCAATGTTCCCTCTAAGCTGTGGAGTCTTGTGAGCAAAATTTCTACTTTGTGAGCCACTTGCATTTAAGCTGTGAGTGAGTGATTTGGCTACTGCATCAGTTAGTTTGCCTCTGGAGCCCTCCTTCCTGAGTGAAGAGAAAAATATGTGAGCCAGAGGCTTAAAAGCTGTGAGCTAGCTCACACTAACTCAGCTTAGAGGGAACACTCCTGGTAACTGGAATGTGAATAGCTACATATTTTGTACTTCATCTATTACCAAACAGCTTTCCTTTTTGGCACTCTGATACTAGGTCTTCACTGATGTACTTGTTGTTGCTTTTCTCTCAAGAAACCAGTTACTGAAAATAGATAAAATTGTGTTGAACTTCTATCCTTTTTACCTGACATGGGTGGTTTGCTTGTTTCCCCCCACATATGCCATCAGATAGGCTCACCAGCTCTGAGTTGGCAATACCTTGGAGATTTGGGGGGTGGAGCCTGAGTGGTGGGTTTAGATTCAGAGGAATTAGCTGTGTTAGTCTGCTGCTGCAAAATAGTCCAAGAGTTCAAATAGTCCAAGAGTTAAAACTAACAAATAGCACCTTTAAGACTAACCTTTAAGACTAACTGAGTGGTGGGTGTGGCCTTATGACACACTTCCGGTGATGTCAGGGTGTGTGGCATATGCTAATGAGTTATGCTAATGAATTCCCTTTGCTCTTTTTCTACGAAACGACCCCTGTGCACATATAAACCAGCCTGCGAGCTGGTTAGTTTGTCTTGTTCTGAGCTGAAATAAAGTATGAGAGCTGAAATCACTAGTAAGTCTCAGTACTTTTCAGTTAGGCTAATCATGTGGTGCTGGCCTAAGATCACCAAGTGAGGTGCCATGGCAGAGCAGGAATTCGAAATTAGTCCAGCACTCTAACCACAATAGAAGTCTGGAAAGAAAATTGACTCCGTAACACATTAATGTTTTTTAAACGGTTGTTTAAGGCATTTCTGGTCAATCAAGGAACTGTTGTGCCCGACACTCTGTTGTTTCATCACGGTCCTTTCAAACATAGGACTCCAGCCTTTGACCTGAATTCTCTCTATCTCTTTCCAATCCCAGGATAATGCAAGGCTCTGTTCCCTTGTTCCACTATCAGAAGCTACAACGGCTCCACAAAAGCGTGCTTGGTAATTGGAACCTAAAGGTGTTCCTGCTTTCTGTGTACCCTGAGCTCTCTGTGCTCAGCCTGTCATACTTGGACATTTCTGTGTTCCTTTCCTCAAACTCCTAGCTGGATCTTTTGCCTTTGGATGTTACCAAAACTATTGTTCAGATCTCCATATGACCCCAGCACCCTCCTGGAACTCCAAACCTCTCAGTTTGGTATAGTTATGAAAGCTATCAGCCACATAGCTGCTTGGAGGCTCCTTGTAGAGAATCAAATACAAATACAAATACAATACCTTTATTGGCATAAGAGAGAGAATCGTATATAATCATACAATACCCTCTGCTTTTTTTGTGTGTTCTCTCCCCCCCCCCCCCAAATCTATCTTTCTCTTCAGTGTGCACTTTGCAGTGTGTGTGTGTGTGTGCATGTGGGGGGCACTACAGTGTTTGCATTTACTGCGAGCATTCTATTATTTGTTGCTATATTACCATCTGGGTTGGGGTTTTTTTCTGGAAAGGCAGCCTGTGCATGTTATAAATAAATAATATCCGTAGTTAAATATTATTCTGACTGCCATATGTATTCTATTCTACTCAAACAAATCATCGGTTCATTTCCAATTCTCAGTTGGCTTCCAAACTTGTTTTGAAGCCCCGTCATTTTGTCACTTTTGTCACTGATCCCAAAAAACAGTGTGGTGGTCTGAGTTCATATTTTGGATGCAGTCCTCTAGCCAGGTGCGAGAACTTAAATTTGAAGCCACTGCATCTTTCCTATGTTTGGTTATTTCTGTGAGATTCTGGATCCAGTTTGGGAAGCATCAGGCCCTTAGCTACAGTGGGGCAGTTCGGGGCCTGGCCCCCCGATTCCTACCAAGGCCCCCCAGCTTCCATCCAGCCCCTGGCTCTCTGGACCACCTGGAGGACTCCCCACCTCTGCCCCTTCCCCAAGCATGGCTTGCTTCCTCACATAGGCAGGCAGAGAGCGAACGCCGCAAAAGTTATTTTTAAAATTTAACTTTAATTTTATATTTTATTTTGTGACATCAGTGCCCCCTGACTTATTTAAAGGACCCCCAGATTACAAAATCCTGGCTACAGGCCCGGGAAGCAGGCTCATTAACACACAACACGCGCCTAATGCACACTTGTACAGATCGTGCATGGTATGGGTGCAAGTGGGATCAATCTGCATTGTATGGTTTTCAGTGGAATGCATACCTGGATGTGCCATTGCCCATACAGACACTCCTGCCAGTGTCCATTTCTACATCGAAACACAATACAGTGTCATTAGACTGCATCCACATGTAGATGCACAGACGCCCATGGCTTTTGATCCAGCAGGGGATACACAAATAGAGTGCTGCTTTGTGTATAGATCTCCAGCTTTGGACTGGTTGTGAGTGAGAAGCAGAAAGGGAAAAAGGAAAAGTCTCCTTTTCACGATTTATTTATACACCATTTTCCTCCCCAGAGTGGCTTATATCAGTCTTCTGTCCTCCATTTTATTCTCACAACAGCTCTGTGAGGTAGTTTAGACCGAGAGAGTGTGACTGGCCTTCAGGTCACTGTGGCAGGCCTCTATAAACCAGCTGAGGGAAACCACATACCTTTTAAAGACTTTTAAATATCTTTTAGAATAAAACTCTTCCCTTAGTCCTTCCCCTCCGTTATATGGTATGGTTGGGGCAGCCAGTATAAAAGGCTTTTGGGTTCGCTGCCGAGAGGTAGGCTTGTGGGAGAGCGAGAAGATCTTGGAGGCAAGAATTGTACAGAAAAAAAATAACAAAGAAGGTTTATGAATGAGCAGATTGTTTTTAAGAACAGTTCAGCAGCACAAGTATCCAGACATGGGTTGCCAGCCTCCAAGTGGGGTCTGGAGCAATGCTCTCTCTAAGCTGTGGAGTCCTGTGAGCAAAAATTCTACTTTGTGAGCTACTGGCATTAAAGTTGTGAGCGAGCCATTTGGCACCTGCATCAATTAGTTTGCTCTGGAGCCATCCCTTCCTGAGCTAAGACAAAAATGTGTGAGCCGGAGGCTAAAAAACTGTGAGCTAGCTCACACTAACTCAGCTTAGAGGGAACACTGGTCAGGTGATCTCCCAGAATTACAGCTGATCTCCAAATGACAGAGATCAGTTCTCCTGGAGAAAATGGCTGCTTTGGAGGGTAGATTCTGTGGCATGCTGAGGTCCCTCTTCCCAAACCCCACCATCCCCAGCCTCCACCTCCAAATGCTCAGGAATTTCCCAACCAGGAGCTGGCAACCCTAGACAGGCACAGGAGACACTTGCCTGAGGCACTTTAGTTATGGCTTCAAGTTGCAATCTGAATTCCCTTCAGGGTTGCCTCCAGATGGGGCCTGGGGACCTCCCACTTTTACAACTGATCTCCAGCTGACACAGATCAGCTCCCCTGGAGAAAATGGCTGCTTTGAAGGATGGACTCTATGGCATTGTACCATGCTGAGGCCCCTCCCCTCCCCGAACCCCTCATTCTCCTGGGTCCACCCCCAAAGTCTCCAGGTATTTTCCAACCCAGACCTGACAACTCTAATTCCCTTTAATGCTTGAGCTTTGTCAAGAACCATTCCAGCTTACAGTGGGAGGATGAGTCCTCATTGGAGGAGGAGGACCTGCTCCTAGAACCCTGCCATGGTAGAGACTCCCTACAAGATGGGTGCCTCAGTACCTCCCTGAAGGGAGGTTTCACCAGCACCAACTCCTGAGACAACAGGGTCCTCAAGCCAGGAGGCCCCAGCATGGGCCTGCTCACTACCAGACAAGCTTCCCCTGGACCCAGCATCACCTGCAGGGAAACTCCCTATAGGAGAAGGAGAAGGAGAAGAAGGAGAAGAAGGAGAAGGAGAAGAGGAGGAGGAGGAGGGGGAGGAGATTGGATTTATATCCCACCCTTCACTATCCAAAGGAGTCTCAGAGCAGCTTACAAACTCCTCTCCCTTCCCCTCCCCACAACAGACACCCTGTGAGGTAGGTGGGGCTGAGAGAGCTCTGACAGAAACTGCTCTTTTTCAAAAACAGCTCTCTCAGAGCGGCTTACAAACTCCTTTCCCTTCCCCTCCCCACAACAGACACCCTGTGAGGTAGGTGGGGCTGAGAGAGCTCTTGACAGAAACTGCTCTTTTTCAAGAACAGCTCTTTATCAGAGCTACGGTTTGCCCAAGGTCATCCAGCAGGTGCAAGTGGAGGCGTGTGGAATCAAACCCGGTTCTCCCAGATTAGAGTCCACGCACTTCACCACTACACCAAACTAAGCCTTCAGTTCAGGGCAGCTGGAGCCATTGGGGTATTAACTTATCTGTAGTCTTGCTAGTGGTCTTACTGGTTGCTTGACCTTCCTGCAACTTGTGGACTTTGGGCCTAGTTGTTGACCATGACCTGCCGGACCCTGCTGTTGTGGAACATTGTGGCTGCCTGAGACCTCTCCTCCGGCCTGGAAAGTAGGACATATTTGTGAACACGCTTTCACTGCCTCGCTAGCAGGTTGGAGAGCCAGTTTGGTGTAGTGGTTAAGAGGGGTGGACTCCAGTCAAGAAAACTGGGTTTGATTCCCCACTCCTCCACATGCAGCCAGCTGGGTGACTGTGGGTCAGTCACAATTCTCTCAGAGCTGTTCTCTCAAGAGCAGTTCTCGAAAGAGCTCTCTCAGCCTGACCTACTTCACAGGGGGTCTGTTGTGGGGAGGGGAAGGGAAAGGAGATTCTAAGCCGCTCTGAGACTCCTTCGGGTAGTGGAGGGTGGGGGTATAAATCCAACTCTTCTTCTTTCATACACACAGGGCCCCCACCCACAGCAGTATGCCCTTTCCTGAGAGTCAGACTTAGAAGATAGGGTTGCCAATCTCCAGGTAGGCATTGGAATTGCAAATGATTTCCAGTTGACAGAGATTAGTTCCCTTGGAGGACTTTGGAAGGTGGACTGTATGGCAATATACCCCAGTGAGGTCCATTGCCTCACCAAACCTTGCCTCTCCAGACTCCACCCCCAAAAATGTCCAAGTATTTTCCAACCTGGAGTTGGCAACGCTATGATACCAGGTCTACTCATCAGCAGAGGCAGGCCTCACAATCAGGTACTCTCCTCTCCCAGGGGTAGACTTAAACCACTCTGCCATGGTCAAAAGGCAGAACTGTCATGTAAGCTACACGGTCTATTGCTGAGGCAGACTCCTAGTGAGTGAGCCGGCCCTGCATGTAAGCTACCCGGTCTATTGCTGAGGCAGATACAAACAGACTGCTGCTTGTAATATGCTATCTCCCCCCCCCCAACCCCGAAAGGTGACTGGATGTTGGAGCGGAACTCCCATAGGCTCAAGTGTGAAACATAGGGTTGCCAGACCCCTGGTCCCAGCGAGGGTTTCCCTGATTTTGGGGGCTCCTTCCTGCCGCCAGCCAGCTAGCCGGCGGGGGGAAGCCCTGCCCCAAAGAGTGACCACCCACAGCCAATGCTCCCTCTAAGCTGTGGGGTCTTGTGAGCAAAAATTCTACTTTGTGAGCTACTGGCATTAAAGTTGTGAGTGAGCGATTTGGCTACTTGCATAAATTAGTTCGCCCTGGAGCCATCCTTCCCGAGCTAAGACAAAAATGTGTGAGCTGGAGGCTGAAAAAGACTGTGAGCTAGCTCACACTAACTCAGCTAAGAGGGAACACTGCCCACAGCCACTCCAATGCATGATTTAAAAGGCCGATCAGCCGGAGGGCCCTTAAAATCTTGCAGGCGGGAGGTAGGGAGAGGGGTGGCCATGCGTGCCTGCACTCAGGCGTGCATGGCCTCCCCCGGCTTCTCCCGAAAACATTTAAAGCGGCCCTTTAAATGCTTTTCAGGAGAAGTGGTGGCCAGGTGCCTGCACTCCAATCCGCATGCACAAAGTGCATGCACACAAAAGCTTATACCTTGAATAAAACTTTGTTGGTCTTAATGGTGACATAGGGCAGAAGGAAGTAACTGTTGAGCTGACTCTGTTCATTGTTGCAACCAAAGAGTCTAAGCCAACCAGATCCCTACAGCACTGGCAGAGTTCCTGAGCCTTGGCTCTTCTTGTTCCCGGCTGCCGGCGGCCCACCAGGGCAGTGTCCTACAGGGAAGTTTTCCTGTAAAGCTAAATGGCCAGTCCATTAGAAGCTTCTGTATTATATAAAAGGGCCTGTGTGAGAAGGCTTTTCCTGACTCGGTCTGGTAACGGCCATTTCCTTAAGCTCTAGTCACAGAACACGATTCTGTGAACTGTTTTGGCACGTTCTGCATTCCTGAAAAGAAGCCAGCACTTGGCTTGAGATTCTGAACTGTTGATGTTCGCTTCATCCAAAATGCAAATTTGTCTTGTTGTGTTACCTCAGAAGGATCAATCTTACAGTTAGCACGAAAAATGTTAACATTAAACATGTGATGGAAATGCATCGTTGACAGATTTCCCCTTCATACGGTTGCTTAGTTGTTAGTTCCCAGCCTTATACCCTTAGACTCCTGCATGGCATCTGTGAGCACAGACTTTAAATGAACAAACGAAATAAACTGTCTTGGACTCCTTCCACAGCCAGCTCAGCATTTTCCTAGCCAAATAACTAAATAACTAATATGGTTACAGTCTGTAGCAGAATCACAACATTCAGCTTGCTAAGCTGTCCAGGGTTGGGGCTGTGGTTCAGTGGTAGAACATTTCCTTGGCATATCTGTAGCTCCTTGGTTCGGTGGTAGAACATCTCCTTGGCGTGAGGAAGGTTCTAAGTTTGGCCCTTGGCATCTCCATCTAACAGGGTCTTGTAGTGGGTGATGTTGGGGAGGGGTCATGGCTCAGTGGTAGAGCTAGGGTTGCCAAGTCCCCCTGGGGGGGGAACCCCGCCCCAGAGGCCTGTTCCCTGTCGCCGGCAGATTGGGCCCCGGGGGGAACCCCACCCCGGCGTGCGTGTCACCAGGAAGTGACGTTATGATGCCGGGCACGCTGGGGGCGGGGCCACAACCATCCAAGGGGGAAACTCTATGTTTCCCCCTTGGATGGTCATGGCCCTGCCCCCAGTGTGCCCAGCGTCATAACGTCACTTCCTGGTGACGTGCGTGCGGTGCGCGCGCATAGGACACCGGTCAGGAGTCCCCCGCTCCCGACGATTTTCGACTTGGCAACCCTAGGTAGAGCATCTGTTTGGCGTATAGAAGGTTCCATTACCAGCTTTTCTTGTTAAAAGGGTCAGGTTGTGGGTGATATGAATGACCTCAGCTTGAGACCCTGGAAAGCTGCTTGCCAGTTTGAATACTGAATGCTGACCTAGATGGACCGATGGTGTAATCTGGTATAAAGACAGCTTCATGTGTTCATGTGAAAGTCCACTACCTGAGATCTTGAAGAGCTGCTGCAGGTCAGAATAGACAGACCTGATCTTGACAGACCAATGGTCCAACTCAGTTTAAGGCAACTTTATATGTCCTATATAAGACTTCAGGTCAGGGTTAACCAATTTGAATGCTCTTCTGGGGTGGGTGGAAATAGCTTATGTGTAGATAACTACCATCAGGCAGAAGACTAGCCTAGAAATCTTCTCCCTGAACGTATAGCTTTCTTTGTAGGTAAAGTTTCTTTGGGGATGGGGTATGTGGGATATTTTCAGTGTTGCAATCTCAAGCTACAGTCTCTGTGATATATTCTAGGACAACTCTGCATGTGTTGATCAGCAGTCAGCCTGGCTCGTGATGAAAAACCATGCTCCTTTTTACCTTTAGAAGGACCTGATCCTGAATAAGTTGGTGACAGCAGTGGTCAGGAGTATCACCCACCAGCTTTCTTTCTTTCTTTCTGCATTTTTGCATTTTGTGTGTGTGTGCGCGCACGTGCGCACGTCCATGCCTGGAAGTCATGGCGACCTCTGGTGACTCCTACTGGGGCATGGAGGATGTTCAGAGAAGTGGCTTGATAGTCTGCCTCTAGCCTCCCAACCCTGGTATTCCTTGGAGGTCTCCCATCCAAGTACTTGACAGGGCCGGCCCTGCTTAGCTTCCAAGATCTGACAAGATCGGGCTAGCCAGCTCAGGGCCTCCCGCCAGCTTTGATTGGTGAGCTGCAGGGCATTTTTTCCTGGGGCAATGCGCCGGAATGGAGTTCCAGAACCTCTTTGACAAAATTCTTTTAAAAATGCTTAAAAGTTCATGAGTTTTCAGTATACAGATTGAAAACTTAATTTCCCTCTTGAGAATTCTGGCACCTCTTTTTCCAAGAAAGAAAAAAAGAAGAAGCCCTGGTGAGCTATCTGTGGCCATTTCTGGGTAAAAAAAGATCTTGGAACTGTGGTGCATGCCCTGGTAACAGCTAGATTAGATGACTGCAATGTGCTCTGTACGGTTGATTCCCTTGAAGAGTGCCTGGAAATGACAGTTGGTACAGAACTCTGCAGTGAGAATGCTGGTGGAAGTGGGCCATAGGGCATAGGGACCATTGGGGCTGTTATGGGAATACTGGAGCTTTATAATGACACGAAGGAGTTTGCACCTGTTTGTGCCTGCCTACAAAGTGGACTTTCTTAGTTTTACTTACAGTTTGGTGTGAGAGCCCGTTTGGTGTAGTGGCTAAGTGCGCAGACTCAAATCTGGGAGAACTGGGTTTGATTCCCCACTCCTCCACTTGCACCTGCTGGGTGACCTTGGGCAAGCCATAGTTCTGATAAGAGCTGTCCTTGAAAAAGAGCAGTTTCTGTCAGAGCTCTCTCAGCCCCACCTACCTCACAGGGTGTCTGTTGTGGGAAGGGGAAAGGAAAGGAGTTTGTAAGCTGCTCTGAGACTCCTTTGGGTAGTGAAAGGTGGGGTATAAATACAATCTCTTCTTCTTCTTCTTCTTCTTCTTCTTCTTCTTCTTCTTCTTCTTCTTCTTCTTCTTCTTCTGCTTCTGCTTCTGCTTCTGCTTCTTCTGCTTCTGCTTCTGCTTCAAGGCCACTCCAATAGGACCTAATTAGTCATTACATGGTTTATAGGTCCACCCTGGGTCCTGCCAAATCACACATGAACTGGGGGCTCCATGCTCAGAGTGATTTTTGAAACTTGGGTATGTGGGGGCCCTATTTAGAGCATGAGGAGAGGGAGATTAAGCCTTCCCCCTGTGCCATTTTTCTGATCTGAAATGGCCCCAAGAAGCAGAAAGTTGTCACCTTACATGTAAGCCATCAATGCATGTATGTTTCCCCAAGGTCCTGATGCAATTTGTTTCCCCATGTAACTAAGGTCTATTTCAGATCTCCCAGCGCAGATCTGCTTTTACAGTTTCCAAGTCAGACCCAGGAGCAGTGTAATAGGATCCAGGGAGACAGAGGTCCAACCTCCACTTTCCCATGATGCTCACTGGGTGAACTTGGGCCTAACCTACCTTATAAAGCCCGCTGTGCAAGTAAAAGGCTGGAACCCTCGTTTCAACAGGGTGCCCTGTCTGTCTGCAGCTGAGCTAGACTGAGGACTCAAATCAAGCCGAGTTCTGCTGGACTCAAATCAAGGCTGGAATGATGCATATTGCTCTGAGCTCCTAGCAGGAAGGATGGGATAAAAACCAAATCCATAAATAAAATAGTTTGAAGAGAGTGATTCTGCTGTCTTTCTGATGTGGGGAAACTTCTACTGTCTTTCTGATGTGGGAAACTCTCTCACTTGACCTTTTTCCTTTCATTTTGGTTCTTCTGCTTTGGGCTCCACATGGGACTAGTGGGTTTGTATTATACAAATGATGAGATATTCCTGTTGGAGAGAGAGTCTCTCTCTCTCTCTCTCTCTCTCTCTCTCTCTCTCTCTCTCTCTCTCTCTCTCTCTCTCTCTCTCTCTCTCTCTCTCTCTCTCTCTCTCTCTGGCAAAGGATTGGATTTATCATTATATCAGGGAGTGGGGAGGGATGGTATCACGAATACCTTGTTACCTCTGTTTCTTTTGGCATTTACCCTACCCCAGGTGGTTTAAAGTGAATGCTTTCTCTTTCTTGTTTGAAAGAAACATGGTGGAAAATGTCTGTTTCTCCTTTGCAAAAAAAGAGGCTTTAAAGAAAGGGGAGCATTAAAGCTCTGTTCTGCAAATGGATTTCTGATTTCTGATGAAATGCTTTTCTAGCGACATTGCAAAAATGAATTTAGAAGCCGCAGTCCCCAGGATGTTTTGAGGTGATTTTTTGGTGTGTGTGGGTTTTTTTTACGGTTGATCAAGAAATTTTTAGCAGTGATATTGTTTGGCTTTTAGTATGCCAGCATGTGTCATGGCTGCCAATAAAGGACAGGGTCCATTTGTTCCCCTTGCTCAGTGAAGGACAAAAGGGTCAGAGAAAGTGCTTTGGATGCTTCGTTTATCCACTCTGTTTTCTTCAGAGAAAGTTGCTCTAAGCCGGCCCTGCTCAGCCCAAAGCCCTGTTGAGACGTTGGAGTCCGAGCCGGCTGATCCGGCTACTCCTGCCTTGCATTAGGCTTGCCCTCCACTGGTGTCTGGAGGGTGGAAAAGGCATGGCTCAGACTCACGCCGTTCTGACAGAGAGCTTAAAGCAGCTCAGCGAGCTGAAGTCAGATGCGGTGTGCTCGGGCAGTCGGGGTCTGCTGTGTTTAAACTCTAGGCTCTGCAGATCAGTATCTTAATAGTGGGAGGATCTCTCCCCCCACATGCTCCTTTGCAAGCGGCTAGGTGGCCGGAGCCAGCTGTTAATTTTTGTTCCTCTTCATCTGCCTAATAAGGATTTTCTAGGCTGAAAAGCCACATGGGCCTTAGAGAGCAAACCTCCTTTTTCATTGCTTTAACAAGGCTCTGCTGGGATTTCTGCAGTCGGGTTGGGTTGCTCTTCCTTTAATCTGTGCGAGAATGCTAAATACAGAGAGACCCTTCTAGGAGAAGGTCAAATGTAAGGGACAACAGGCTTCAATCCAGCTAGTTGTTTTTTTCTTCACTCGTCTATCCCAATTCAGCCCCATCTCACACGGCTTTTGTATATGGCGGTCATACGATTCCCATCATAGTCTTTTTTTGGTGGTCAAAGGGAACCCCTCCTTCCCTTATCACCAGCAAAAAAATCCCCCAGTTGGATCCAACCTGATTGCTTCAGGATGAGAACAGAATTTTTTCCTGTGCTAAATGAAACAAGGATGGGAAGATTGATTGGGATCTCATTTAAAGCTTGTTTTAATGCTTTGCATTTATTGGTATCAGAATCCTTTGGTCAGAGTTGGCCCCGGTCACACGAGAGGTTTTGGGCCGGTAGAGGGACGGAACGGGGACGCAGCAAACGTGCACAATCCCACAGCAACATCTGGGAATTGTGCAGCTTGCGTCCCCGATCCGCCCCTTCCACCCAAAACCCCGCACCAAAACAGAACCGCTACCTTGGTGGTTCGTCCGAGAAGTGCGCCCCAAGCCCGGTCGTGGGATCACCGGCGCGTCCTTGCGCCGGCGCATCCCCGGCCCCTGGCCGAACTGCCCATGTGTGAGCATGCGCAGTTCGCTAGCCTCCCCTTTCCACCGTAGCTTTCTCCCTGACATCTGATCGTGCCGGGGAGAAAAGGTGCCGCGGCTCAGGGGATCCGTGGGATCCCGCCACGGCGTCTCAACTTTGGTGTGGCTTTTAGAAGCCGCGCTTTGAGCGAGTTTTCCCCTGCCGTGTGGCAGGGGCCGTTGTCATTTTTAGTGGTGTTTTTTCATGAGCATTGCAAAGGAGTTGAAATGCAGCCTGACTGAAAGTAGCGTTACTGTTGGTGTTTCTACTGGTGATCAAGTGGGTGATCTAGGTCATTATAATGCTCCTTTGCAAGACTTTAAAGCATAGTTCAGCTGTTATATTACTAGTCCTTCAAACTGTGGTTTGCTTGTTATCAGTATATTCAGTTCCTGCTAGGGGTGCCATTTGCTCACTTTCAACAACACCTCCCAGCAATCCCATTCCCCACCAGTGTTCATATGAAACAGCGGGAGAAAATGGGGAGGACAATGTTCCCTCTAAGCTGTGGAGTCTTGTGAGCAAAAATTCTACTTTGTGAGCTACTTGCATTAAAGTTGTGAGCGAGCAATTTGGCTCCTGCATAAGTTAATTTGCTCTGGAGCCATCCTTCCTGAGCTAGGACAAAAATGTGTGAACCGGAGGCTAAAAAACTGTGAGCTAGCTCACACTAACTCAGCTTAGAGGGAACACTGGAGGGCACTGTCAATATCACTTCCAGCTACAACCCAGCAGTGACATCACTGACGCTGTAGGATTTTGCTAATCTTGATGGTTTTACCTGAGAAACTGGTGAAATCTTAGAGCAACGGTGACGTTGCTTCCAGGTTTTAGGTGGAAGTGCCATCAGCACGTCAACAATGTCCTTTTCCCCATGAGCCAGCCCACAAAGTTTCCCGTGGGTTTCAGCTGTGCACCTGGCAACCCTAGTTCCTGCTTGAGAAGCAAGATAAGGGGCGCGATCACACGCAGAATTAGCCGCGCCATAGGCGCGAATGCCGTGCGGATTTTAAGGGCACGATCAGATGCCAACATCTGCCAAGCGTCCTGCTCCCGTCAGCACCTGTTTTGCTCCGCTGTAGAAGTGGACTAAAAAGACACCAGGGAAAACCCAGTAGCAAACGGGAGAACCGGGTTTGCTACAGGCCAGGAACGGACTTTCCCCAGTGTGAACGTGCCAGCGCGCTTCCATGGTGTCGGGATGGTCTGATCGGGCCATCCTGACTCCATGGTGTTGTCCCCATCCACCCTGTTTCAGTATGCACATCATCGCACACTGCTCAGGGAGCACTCGGTGCGGAGATCCGAATCATCGATCCTCCGTTGAAGTGCACTGAAAATACGCAGCCAAAAAAAAAACCCCGACTCACCCGCAGTTGCATTTGATCACGCAGTGGCAGGCTGCCCCCGCAGCTCCCAGGGACTGTGTGATCATGCAAATGCAGGTCAAATTCATGCAGAGCAAATAGCCTCGCTTCCCCCCACACATATTATCTTGCTTGTGTGAACACTGCCATGGTTTGCCTGTTTTCGATATTGCAGCAAACTGGTTTGCTCAAACAACGATAGGAGAGAAGGAACTGTAGTATTCAAGAAAGAAGCAAATGAATCTGCTACATGTTTCCGGTTAGGAACAGTGTTACGTACTGGTGGAGCTGTCTGAGCAAGGCTCCAAAAGCCATCAAGACTATTGGTTGTGTTACTGGTAACGGCCAATCATATTTGTTGACTATAACCAGGGCTATTTTGGGGCAGGAACGCACAGGAACGGAGTTGCGGCTGGCTCCCGAGTTGGTCACGTCCAGCAGGAACTCATTAGCATAATAGGCCACACCCAACAGCAGAAACTCATTAGGATTGGCTACATTAGGGCTGTGTGGCCTAACATGCAAAGGGGTTCCTGCTTCAAAAAAGCCCTGGGTTTTGACAACAAACAAGGTAAACAGAATAACAAGTTAAAGGTGGGTGTGGCTGGATAACCATACTTCTGGTAACATGGGGGTGTGGCCTAATGTGCTAATGAGCTGTGCTGTCAGGGTGTGTGGCCTAATATGCTAATGAGTTTCTGCTGTTGGGTGTGGCCTATTATGCTAATGAGTTCCTGCTGGGCTTTTTCTACAAAAAGAGCCCTGACTATAACCCAATAGCTGGACTGTCATTAGTTACAGAAGAAGAAGAGATTGGATTTATACTCCGCCCTTCACTTGGAGTCTCAGAGCGGCTTACAAACTCCTTTCCCTTCCCCTCCCCACAACAGACACCCCGTGAGGTGGGTGGGGCTGAGAGAACTCTGACACAAACTGCTCTTTTTCAAGGACAGCTGTGCCAGAGCTTGTGACTGATCCAAGGTAACATCAGCAGGTGCAAGTGGAGGAGTGGGGAATCAAACCCGGTTCTCCCAGATTAGAGTCCGCGCATTTAACCACTACACCAAACTGGCTCACTGTATATAGTTCATGCAAATGAAGGATTCTGGCTGCTTACTTGGTATTGGTTGTTGTTTAAAGTGGGTGTGGTTTTTACAAGTATAAATTGGCTCCTGTTGAGCCTGGTTCTTGTTTTCGGAAGTTCAATAAAGAAGCATGTTGTTATGAAAACAGCTGCCTTGTCTCAATAAACAGTATTTCCAAATTAAGTGTGTACTGCAGAGTACAGTGGGGCTTATTTCTTCCTAAGGCCAGGTTCAGACATAATCCAAAACTATGGTTTCATTAAACGATTTGTGCTTAATGTGACTATCTGAATGCAGGCCATTCCAATAATTATGGTTAGTGATTGACCCCTAGACTTCGGGTTGCCAGCAGTGTTCCCTCTAAGCCGAGTTAGTGTGAGCTAGCTCACGGTTTTTTGGCCTCCGGCTCACACATTTTTTGTCTTCGCTCAGGAAGGAGGGCTCCAGAGCAAACTAATTCATGCAGTAGCCAAATTCACTCGCTCACAATTTTTAATGCCAGCAGCTCACCAAGTAGAATTTCTGCTCACAAGACTCCACCGCTTAGAGGGAACATTGGTTGCCAGCCTCCAGGTGGGGTCTGGAGATCTGCTATTACAACTGATAAATTGTAATAAATTTATCCAGACAATAAAGATCAGTTCCCCTGGAGAAAATGGCTGCTCTATGGCATTATACCTTCCTGAGGCTCCTCCCCTCCCCAAACCTCTTCAGGCTCCACAAAAAAAGAAAGAAAAAAATTATGGTTAGTGATGGTCTGTCAAACCAGGATTTGAGGTTGCTTTCTTAATTGCAGTTAGTCTGAACTATGGTTTGCGTGATGTCTGAATGCAGACAGCCCTGGCTTAATCCTGGTTTGTTTTCTGCTGATGCAGCAGAAAGAAGGAAATGAAATCAGCATTTGTTGAGGCAAACCGGGACAGAGTGATCATCTGTGAGACAGATCCTGATCTCACAAACTATCCCAAGTTTAAGTTTCATGTTAGGTCTGATTCAAACCTAAACGTTCATATGGTCACAGACTCTTCTGAGAAGCTCATAGTGATGTACAACAAGGTAAGACTGGTTGAAATGTAGTGATGTGGCCATGCCTACTCAGCAACCTTCATGACTGTCCAGGGAATCCATAACACCACAGCACAGCACGCCGCAAAGCTGCTCCAATATGTCTTTGCACCACCAGTTTTTAAAGCCCCGAAGCCACAGTACTTACATGACATTTTGCTGATGGTATTTAGTTATTCTGTGGTCACTACAATATTTATGACAGCCCGAAATCCCTCCTTGCATCCTTTTCAGGCATAAACCACAGGTACATCCAAAATCATGTTTTCTGAAGTCTTAAGTGTGACCTCTGGCAGGCTTTTAAAAGTGGATTCGCAGGATGACCGACCCCGCCGTTAACAAGCCCAATTTATCCCATCCTTTAACTGAAGATGTATCAGTAGAGTTTACCAGGGACTGACCATGATCCGCATCTCTTGAGTTTCCAGCCTAGTTCGTGTTCATCCTTCCTTTGAAGGATCACATAAAAGCTGCACTGCTGAGATTTACCTTGCAAACGCTGTTTAAGTCACATGCCGAGGATGCACACTTAAAGTTAATTCTAGTGGTCTGGAAAGCCAAGCAAAGCTAAGGAAGTCAAGGCTAGAGCTAAACCTCCGCTCCACCTTTAGAAAATGTAGCTGTTTCGGGCTTATGCTTTATAGAAAGTGAGATTACAAATTGTTTGGCTTGTCTTGATGTATTACGGCTCTAAGGATAGGCGGTATTTCTGAAAAAGCCGTTCGCCCTGAAATATGGTCTGCGAAACATTGCTGAAAGGATTAAATGGCCAAACATCTGGGCTGAAATCCTTGAGCTGTTTACTCTAGAGTAATCTCAGCCTGACTGCTCTCAAATAAGTGGCTTGATCACTGAGACCAGGTGAAGCTTTTGTTTGCTCGCTTGCTTTTTGGAGCAGACACAGGCTAGTAACAAGCTCGCTAATAAACTCCTAGATGCCTCTCCCTCATCCCCTTCCTTGTATCCATTTATCTATAGTGAATAATTTGCCAATTATTCATTTGCTTGAACAATTTATATCCTGCCCCTCAGCCTGAAGGTTCTCAGGGCATCTCGCAACATAAAACAGGTAGATATATTAAAAGCCCACCCAAAACCTACAACAAAACAGTATAAAATTCTCTCATCCAAGCGGCAGTCTTATCATAAGGGACCAGTGTCTAGCTCTGTCTGCGTAACCTCTGCCAGTGCCTCATCTTCATAATAGTATTTATATTATTTCTGTTTGTTTGTTTCTCTATGCTGCCTCATCTATATTTATCAGAGACAAACAATGGAGTTCCCACCCAATATTGTTATCCGCATCAAATAAAAAATCAGTAAACTTCTAAAGTTTTTCATGTGTGTATTCTTTCCACAGTTCCTGCATCTTTAAACTAGGCACCATTTATCATGGGAATTTAATGCCGTTCACTTCACTGTTTTGCCTGTTTTTAAATCTTATCTAGCCACTCTTCTTTATTTTTATAGTGCCATAATTTTCTTTCCCATAGCAGAAAGTCCCATTCTAATCTGTTGAATGTCTTCTTGGCATCTAGAAATACTAGGGCAGTTGCGATATCTCTGTAATTTAGGTACTTGGTAACATTTAGCATTCTGTGTATGTCAGAGGACCTTTTCCCAAGGGGATGAAATAATTTTGGTCCTGATATCTATCTATCTGTCTGTCTGTCTGTCTGTCTGTCTGTCTGTCATCTATCCACACAAACGCACTTTCCCATTACTATATTTAATACTGCTCTTAAAATTATTGCTGTCAACTAATAATACTAATTTCATAATATATTGGTTGGTATGATAACACATTTTGTGTATCATATTCTGGTTTGCCTATTATTTCTGTGTTTGTGGCAATTCAGGAGACACCCACATTTTCTTTCAAATGTATTTTAAGTATCTCCTAAAATCTGTACTGTGAAGTAAGTTCATCAGGCCCTGGTAACTTATTTCCCTTTTATAATACCAGGTGAAGACTTACCTCTCCCTAAGTTGTTATGTTTTTTCATTACTACACACCTTAGTTTTCTTTGTATCCCTCACTCACTGATATTTTATGGCTTATTCCTCTAGTGTGTTATTCTAATTAATGTATTTTACTTATATTGATTATATGTATTGTATTTAGCTCCAATTTTAATTCTAATGTATTTTAGCTAAGGATTCTCTGGCATGCAACTGATCTTTGATCGTAATAAACTTGACTTGAGTGTATTTTAATGTATTTACTCCCGTAATTTGTGTTAAACTGTATCAGTATTTTCTTGGTTTTCATTCACTTTCTTGATATGATGCACTTTTTTAGTTTTAAGGAAACTTCTGCTATTTAGCTATTCTATGGTTACTACAATATTTATGTTTGTTATTTTAAGTATTTATTGTCTTGTTAACTTGTTATGGTACTTGTTAAGCCACCTCAAGAGCCAGTTTGGTGTAGTGGTTAGAAGCACGGACTCTAATCTGGGATAACTGTGTTTGAGTCCCCACTTCTCCACATGCAGCTGCTGGTGTGACCTTGGGTCAGTCATGGCTCTCTCAGAGCTGTACTGTCAAGACCAGTTCTCGAAAAAGCTCTTTCAGCCCCACCTACCTCACAAGGTGTCTGTTGTGGGGAGGGGAAGGGAAAGGAGATTGTAAACTGCTCTGAGATTCCTTTGGATAGTGAAAGTTGGGGTATAAATCCAATCTCCTCCTCCTCCTCTTCTTTTTCTTCTTCTTCCTGTGACTGAGAAGAGAAAGTCTTTAAATAAATAAAATGTACTTTAAATCTTAATTTTTTAAAATTAATGAGATTAGAATGCTTTTGCCTTATTATTTCTTGTCCACCAGCCACTAGTGGGGGGTGGGTGGGGTTGCCATACCTTTGAGGAGTTGAGGAGCACAATCAGACGACAGCATCTGCCTTCCGTGCACCAGTCGTCGGCACCCCATGTTGCCCCGCTTTGAAAGCAGAGTAATCAGGCACTGGGTAAGGTCTGGTAATAAGGGATGCCAGCGCTTCCACTCTGTGTCTGGACACACCTGCCGTGAAAGGAGCCCAGTAGGGAAGTTTGAACTCGCAGATCCGTTTCCACCACTGTTTTTTTTAGTTACTGCCTAAATGCGCATGAGTGCATATGCACATGCACCAGCCTGCATTATAAAAAAAGACCAGGCAGCGCACTCCATGGTTGAGGCGTTGCAGCCTGACCACCAGACAAGCACGCGGGGAAACCACCCCGGGGTCTGTTGTCTGGTTGGTCTGCCCTGCAACACTTTAAACAGGTGCAATTAGAGCCGCGCCTACATCGCACCAAGCCTCCAGTGTGACTGCAGCCTTACAGGAGTTTCTCCTATAGTTTCCAGCACCCTTCAGTGGTTATCATTGTCAGGGGTATCACCAGAATCTTTAAAATGGCTAATTGCTGTAAGCTGCCCTGAGCCTGTTCACGGAAAGGGCAAGATATAAATCAAATAAATAAATTCCTGCAAAAGGTGAAATATCAAAGGGGGGACCCTCAGCACCTGACTCCTGCCTGTCCTAGTACACCGAAAGGATTCACCCCCTTCAAGCCACCTTCTTAGAAAATAAGCATTCAAACTGCAGGAGGAGGCTTTGCCCTTCATATCCTGCTCATGGGGCTTTCTGATGGTGGACCGGATGGACTACAGGTCTGGTCTAGCACAGATGCTCTTATGATCTAATTGCTCCCCAAATCGTGGCATGCAAGGGAATTCTCTCCATGCATTTTCTAGGGAGCAACATGGTTATTTTTACTGTCACATAGATCTGGTTATATCAAGCTCTTCCAGAAATTTACCTGGTGTCAAGCTTACAGAATGCCACATAGCGAGCAAAACCGTTTTCTCTCTCTCGCCTTATGCTAATTTAGTTACTTGTTTTATGTTTTTTATATCACGTTGCTTTTCATTTTTGTGGACTGAGGTGTGTGGAGGGGTCATTTAGCTGCTGTCCTCCTTCTCTTCCTCCCCCCCCCCATACCTTCTAATTTTTCTTACATGGGGTTGCTGCTGGTCTCTGTGAGTTGCTAGCCCTTGTAGTTTTGTTTGTTTGTTTTAAATTAAATTATTTTGCATTATCATTTTAACTTTGGAAACCACCTCCTTATTGTTTAAACTCAAAGGCAGGCTATAAATATTGTATATTCCATGCTTATTTTAATGCATTTTTTTGGTTAATGTTTACACTTTTTATTACTTTGTTGGAATTTTTTTTTTTGTCCACTTTGGAGCTGCCTCAAGCAGGTCTCTGGAGACGTGGCACATCCATTTTCTAAATATAAACAAAAATAAATCAAGTTATTCTTTCCAAGGACCTGTGTAGAGGGAGTGGGATGTCTTCAGAAGCGGATATTCTGTAGTGCAACTAGAATGCCCTTTTTAAAGACGGACTGCAGCAAAGTATTTCTAGCAATGGAAAGCTGCTGATTGCCAGCTCTGGGTTGGGAAATACCTGGAGATGCTGGGGGTGGAGCCAGGAGAGGGCGGGGCTTGGGGAGGGGCCTCAGCATGGTACAATGCCATAGAGTCCACCCTCTAAAGCAGCCATTTCCTCCAGGAGAACTGATCTCTGTAGTCTGGAGATCAGTTGTAAAAGTGGGAGATCTCCAGGTCTGGAGGTTGGCAACTCTAGCAGGGAGCAGGATGGGGGGGGGATATGCATTAAACAAACAAACTGTGATATGGCTACTCGCTCAAGGTGTCACGTCTCATAGCACCCCACCCTGCTCAAGACGTAACTCCCCCAGTGGAATTCCTGTGAAAGGTTCTATGCGTTGGGTTGGATCCTACCACTTTCCCCACCCAATCTTGCCTGATCCCCCTTCTCACTGCAGTGCCCAACCCACATGGCTGTTGTCCACGAGGGTCCCATGATCCCCAGCATTGCCTTTGTAGTGGTCAAAAGAGTCCCGTCCTCTCTCTTATTTCACTAGAGGAGAAGCTGGTAGGATCTGACCCAATTTGTGCTTGCAGTTCTCTTCTGTAGTTTTGTCTTCCCTTTTTTGTTTTACTTTCAGCTTTGGGACATCCAAAAGGTCTCTGTTCAGGAGGTTTTGGTCTCTTCGTCTCTTCCTCATATATCTTTTCCTTCCCATTAGAATGTCTTGTAGCTGTCCCTAGCTGTCCCAGTCAGTGCTTTGGGCTGTGAGCTCACATTTGGCTACGTAGCTCTATAAAGTTCGTTTATTTCAATGGGTTGGATCCAGCGTTCCCTCTAAGCTGAGTTAGTGTGAGTTAGCACACAGTTTTTTAGCCTCCGGCTCACGCATTTTCGTCTTCGCTAAGGAAGGACGGCTCCAGAGCAGACTAATTTACGCAGTAGCCAAATTGCTCACTCACAACTTTAAGGCCAGTAGGTCACAAAGCAGAATTTTTGCACACAAGACTCCACAGCTTAGAGGGAGCATCCCACTAGTGTATGTGATTTCTTCCAGTGGACGGAGCTTTCCCCGGATTCTAGGTGCTCCCCTGTTTTGCATCAGGGGAAGGTTTCTTCTGCCAGAGGAAAATGCCTCCTCTAGCAGAATGGGAATTGCTCGTCCTGAATGGGATCCAACCCATTAAAGCCAATCCACTATATAGATGATCCATCATTCAGATAATAGCAGTGATGGGGTACCTGCAGTGGTAACTGTAATACTATATTCCCAGTGCAAATACCTTGTTCAAAACCAAGCTAATAAGAAAGAGAAGCATTTCAACCTATGTAAACGCCACTAGAAAAATTTAAAAACAAAAGCAGCTTATTCCTTGCTGTTTGTTTACAGTTTCTGCCTTGATAGGTTAATATGTTGTTGTTTTTTAAATGGTGCCAGCTGCTTTTTTTTTTTAAGTGACAGCTGTCATAACCATTCCATTTCCTATTCATTTCCTCTTTGTAGTGACAGCATTCCAGCTCCAGATGTGAGCTCCTGCTACAATGGCAGCTGGGCTAAAGGGAGAAGGAACACTTTAAATAAATAAAGGCTCAGGTTTTCCGTTATAAATCCTGAAGCAGGGGTAAGTTTGCCAGGATATTTCTGGAGGCTACCCAAACTGAAGGCATATGTGGAAAGTCCCATGTTGGCCCATCTTGAAAAGTTCAACAGAGTCTTAATGGCCTGTCTTGTAGGTGTGCATTCACCTCTCTCTCTTCCCCCCCTCCCCCCTCCCCCTCTCTCTCCCCCCTCCCCCTCTATCTCCCCCCTCCAAACTGGGTCAGTGGCATCCATTTTCTGCCCAAGCAAAGGAATTAATCTCTTGTTCTGCTTTCCTGCAGAATTACTGGCCTCTGTATGCTTTGACAGACTGGGTTTTACCGCTTGTGCATCTATCCGTAAAGACAAGGTTGGTAGGTTCTAGGCACCTAATAGTCTGTCTCCTTGCCATGTTGAAGTTTTTGATGGCATCACAGTTTTGTTGGGTAGCGTCATTAGAAGAATGTCATTAGAAAGGAGTGGCTCTGTTTTATATCCTGTAGTGTGCCTTGAGTCCCAGGGAGAAAGGTGGACTATAAATAAAGTAAGTAAAATACCAAGAGCCTGAATAATGGCAGGAGAATATACTTATAATGCAGTGGAGTTCCAGGCGTAGCATAGTGAAATCAGCTCAAGTTTATTGATTACATCAGAACTAAGGATAAGCTAGCCAGTCTGAGGCCGACATATGTCCATACTCACACCCAACACACCCCCAGTTCCCATGATAGGCTGTATTTACAAGACCGAGTCTATAATAGGTCTGTATCAGGATCCAGGCAACCTTATTGGTGTGCACTAGGATCCGCGGTGGCTATTGTTTTAGGGACCAAAGGTCTGCTCGACAGCGTGGACTGGCTAGCGCCACCGCAGCCATCTTAGCACATAACAATACTAGTTACCATGACTGACATGTTAACGCGCCTAGTGTGTTCGTATAGCACTTGACAATACTTCACATTAGGGCTGCCTGGTCCCTCTTGGCCACCAGCAGGGGGGTAGGGTTGCCAGCTCTCATTTGGGGAACTCCTGGAGATTCGGGGGCGGAGCCTGGGGAGGGCGGGGACCTCAGTGAGAGCACAATGCCATAGGGTCCACCCTCCAAAACCTCCATTTTCTCCAGGGGAACTGATCTTTGTAGTCTGGAGATGAACTGTAATTCTGAAGGATACTCTGGTCCCTCCTGGAGGCCGGCATCCCTACGTCACATATGTTCTTGTAATCCTTACAACAACACTGCAAGGTAGGCCAGCATGGTTCTCATATTGGGAGGGCTGGCAAAAAGTGGCTTAACTAATCTGAGAGTCTAGTTGGACTCTTAGACATGACGCTGGAATTTATGAATGGATGACCTGCTGTTTTCTTTATAAACCTTAAATTGCAGCTGGGCAGACCCTTGCTTTGGATTAGGACTATGGCGTGGGGTAGGAGTTTGAGTCTTTCCCCACACACACACACACACACACACCCGTGCCTGTCTTGTCTCTCCTGACTGGGAAATAAGAACTAGCGAATAACAGCCCGTAGGGCGGCACAGGGGCAAAGTGTCAAAACCAAAACTTTCTCCAGCCTACAGCCCCAGTTCATATCAGGGGCCTGCACAGCTATAATTAAAAGCTTTTTAAAAAAAGAAATAGTGGGGGATCCTTTCAGCAATCTGCTACTGGTATGTCTAATTTGGTGGCAGGTGATGCTTTACTTGGGAATTTGTTTTTGGTTTTTTGGTGAGTGTTGTGGGCGTGGGTGTGCACGCGCGCGTTTGTGAGCCTGGAAGTCATGGTGACTTCTGGTAACTCCTAGTGGGGATAGGACATTTCAGAGAGGTGGCTTTATTACCTGCCTCTGCCACCTGGCCCTGGTATTCCTTGGAGGTCTCCCATCCAAATACTTGCCCGGGTCGGCCCTGCTTAGCTTCTGAGACCTGATGAGATTGGGCTTGCCTGGGCTATCCAGGTCAGGGCAGTTGGGAATCGGTTGATTTGCAGCTCATTCTCTGATCAGTGCCTGTGTGCTCGTCCCAAATAGTGATCAATGTGGTGTAGTAGTTGTCAGTCTAGTATCTGGGAGACCCAGGTTCAAATCCCCACTCATGCCATGGGAGCTTGCTGGGTGACCTTGGGCCAGTCACCCACTCTCAACCTAACCTACCTCACAGGGTTGTTTTGAGAATGAAATGGAGGAGAGGAGAATGATGTAAGCCACCTTCGGTCCACGTGGGGAGAAAGGCAGGGTGCAGGACAAATGGAGTAAATAAACAAAGAAATTTTGCAGTGAGGTCACTTGAGGTCAGGCAAGCAGTTGGAGGGAGGGCTCAGCCTCATTACGTCCCTCTCGGCACAGTCCCAGTTGGAATTGGGGCCCCACTAGCTCATTGTTTATGGGGTGGGGTGGGTGGGGTGAAACAGTGGCAGCTCTGTGAATGGAACCCCGAGCATCTCATATAGTTTGAACCTGAGTCAATATGCCTCCTGAGTTCTCACTGCAGTGAGCTCCAGTTTTGTTCCAGGCGGCTTCCCGGTTCATAATTTTCTAACGGCCAATCTGTTGCAGTTCTTAGGTCGCAGGGGGGGAAGCATTCGTTCGCCCAGTTTCGCTGTACACTCTCTCCGTCATCCTGACACTAGCCCTGTAAGATTTGTCAGCATGATTATATTGCAGATAGGAGTTTTGAGACCGAAGGATTGTCTCGACAAAGGCTGCTGGAGCGAGCGAGTTTGTTGGCAGAGGTGAAATTAAAAACAGGCTCCTTACTCTTTAGTCCCTGCATCGCACAACAGCATGTCTCACACGCAGTATCAGCTCTGAAATCACAAAGAATTAAAAGTGATTTCTACCAAGGATCCGACAAAGCATTCCTTTTGGCGCTCTGCGTTTGTTTCATTTGGTTTTAAAAGTTCACGGTTTTGTTGTCCTTTTGAAATACTTAAGTTCCATGAAAAAGGGTATCTTGCTTTTAGGAATGTAAATCAATGACTGTGTTCCACATACAACAGATTTTTACCTGCTTTGGGCTAACGCAAAGCAAATGTAGATTTCTGGTGAGTTCTTGGTGTAGCACTCAACTACAGTTACTTTTCATCTCAGGAATAGAAGGGACACACAAGATTGAGCATGATGATGAAGAAAGAAAAAAAGTTATCTGCAGCAATAGGCTGAAGTATCTCCTATCGAATTCCAGGTTTCCTTTGATTTATCAATGTCGTGTTTCACATTAAGGCACCCCACTGTCCGATTCCTTCATTTCCTTTCTAATTACGACTCTTCGGCTTAGTAATTGGCTGTTGCTTTTTTATTTTTTTAGTTTATTCAGCAACGAGAGAGAGAGAGAGAGAGAGAGAGAGAGAGAGAGAGGGTGGGGTGGGGTGGGGTAGGGTGGGGGTAAAAGGAAGTGCCTTTGAAAACAAAGGTTCAGGAAAGACTCTTTATTCCTAGCCACAAGATTTCTAGTTCTGAGTTAGTGGAGGAAAGAAAACATACATTGCAGAGATTTGTCTTCATTGAACAGATCTTTGAATTTCCCAGGAATTGTACCCCTAGTATCGCGTTTGGATAGTTCTTTTTACTGCAGTGGTCACCAATGCTCCCTCTAAGCTGTGGAGTCTTGTGAGCAAAAATTCTATTTTGTGAGCTACTGGCATTAATGTGGTGAGCAAGCGATTTGGCTGCTGCATAAATTAGTTTGCTCTGGAGCCATCCTTCCTGAGCTAAGGCAAAAATGTGTGAGCCAGAGGCTAAAAAACTGTGAGCCAGCTCACACTAACTCAGCTTAGAGGGAACACTGGTGGTCACTTGTATTTTCATTGCTAAATATTCTCTCATTTGGTCAGTGGTCTAGGGGTGCCAGCTCTGTGTTGGGAAATGCCTGGAGATTTGGGGGGGTGGAGCCTGGGAAAGATGGGGTTTGGGGAGGGGTGGGACCTCAGTGAGGTATAAGGCCATAGAGTCTACTTTCAAAAACAACCATTTTCTCTGGGGGAAATGATCTCTGTAACCTGGAGACCAGTTGCAGGTAGGTATTCGTGTCTGAATAATGTCAGTGCGAATACTAAGGGATACTAGTCAAGATAGCTAAAGAGAATCTCCAGAGTCAGTAAACCTCTGAATACCAGTTCTCAGAAGCAGTCTCATAGGGAGGCCTCCTTGGCCTCTGTGCCCTGTTTGTTGCCCCTCCAGAGCAACTGGTCGGCCATTGTGTGTCCTATGAGGAAAGGTTGAAGTAACTGGGTATGTTTAGCCTGGAGAGGAGACGACTGAGAGGTGATACGATAACCATCTTCAAATACTTGAAGGGCTGTCATATAGAGGATAGTATGGAGTGGTTTTCTGTTGCCCCAGAAGGTCGGACCAGAACCAACGGGTTGAAATTAAATCAGAAGAGTTTTTGGTTAAACATTAGGAAGAACGTGCTGACAGAGCGGTTCCTCAGTGGAACAGGCTCTCTCAGAAGGTGGTGGACTCTCCTTCTTTGGAGGTTTTCAAACAAAGGCTAGATGGCCATCTGTCAGCAATGCTGATTCTGTGAATTTAGGCAGATCATGAGAGGGAGGGCAGGAAGGGTTGCGTCAGTGCTGAGTTCTTGTGGCCCTTTCTTACACACCCGGGGAAATGCTGATTGCCACTTTGGGGTCAGGAAGCAATTATTCTCCAGGCCAGTTTGGCTGGAGATCCTGGAAGTTTTTTGTCATCTTCTGGGCATGGAACAGCAGTCACTGGGTGTGTGTGTGGGGGGAGGACATATTTGTGAATTTCCAGCATTGTCCAGGGGGTTCGACTAGATGACCCTGGAGGTCCCTTCCAGCTCTATGATTGTGTGATTGTGTGATCATTCAGATGATGTACGCAAGAAATAAAGGTGGAATTACCAGTATAGGGAATGTGCTGAAGTCATTTTCTGTTAATATGAGTCATGAAGTTCAATGGGGATCCTGACCAAGAAGTGGTAAATTAGCAGCGCATATTCAGCCCTTGCACTTGGTTTCCTCCGCAGGTGTTCTCGAGTTCTCAAAGCTTCTGTACTCGGAGTTGAATGGAGGGTGCCAGGCTTAGCTGGCAATCCCCAGGAACTTTGAAGGGAGCCTTTCTGGAAGTCATTTATTGTTTCAAAACAGAGAACTGATATTGTGACACTCTGAATGTAAAAAAATCTTTATGGTCCTGACCAGGCCCGTAGCTAACGTGGGGACCATGGGGCCCGGCCTCCAGGGCCCCCAAACTGAGCCTTGGCTTCTCCTCCCCCTGAGCTCCACAGTAGCTACATGCCTGTCAGTGAAACGGGGGCTGCATGGGATTGCAGGGAAGTTATTGCACGAGACAAGGCACAGGATTCCAGCTGTGCACTCCATAGCTCTGAAGTACACTGGTTTGCAGTTAGTCAATCAGCCCCATCTGAACCAGCACAGTCCAGGGCGGAGAGGAAAGAATGCACATAGCTCCATGCAGACATATAATGGCTGGCCCCCTGAGCAAAATATTGCCCCCCCCCAGCAAAAAGTTGCTAGCTACGGGGCTGGTCCTGACCTGGATAGCCCAGGTGAGCCTGATCTCATTGGATCTTGGAAGCTAATCAGGATCGACTCTGGCAAGTACTTGGATGGGAGCCTTTCCTTGGAATACCAGTGGTCGGGAGACGGGGGCAGGCTTTATTCAGCCACCCCTCTGAATATCCTCTGGGCCCCCAGTAGGGGTCAGTCACCAGAGGTCGCCATGACTTCCAAGTGCGCTCTCTCTCTCTCTCTCTCTCTCTCTCTCTCTCTCTCTCTCACACACACACACACACACACACACACACACACACACATAATCCTGTAGAAATTCTAATTCTGTAGAAATTTTTTGAAAACCCGAGAGTGTTGTGACATCACTTCCTGTTATGAAATAGGAAGTGACTTTCCTGTGCTGTTTCCCCTCCCCATTTCTTCCATGCAGCTCCATTGAGCAAGGAAGGGGGACAGGGGGCATCACTGGGAGATCCCCTACCATTACCGAGTAAGTGGCAACCCTAGCTGGATGGATCCATAAGAATCAGAAACGGGTATGCCCCCTTGGCCAACTGCAGCCTCTTAAGGGTTACCCCATCTCTCTTTGACAACCCACAACTGAAAAAAAAAGTATAGCAGGGAATAACAATTATGGCAACAGGACTTGCTCTTTGGCTTATTACTTGGTCTTTCAGCAAAACTGGCTGTTGATCAAGAATCTATTGCTGTGTTATAGCTGTGGTTTGTGGGTCCTTCAGACAGTGGTACTTATTTTATTCATTCCAGATCAGAGTCCTATACGTACTCTGTGGCACAGGTAGGGCTCTGGCCAAAAAAAAGAAGCAATCTCCCCAAACACTTGCAAAGGGAAGCCGGTTTATGCTTTTCAGATTTGGCCAGGCTCAGGGGGTGATTCTGCATCTAGCATTCACTCCAGATTTTCTCAACTGGGAGGAAAAAGTGCAGCTCAAAACCACATTCAAATACGTGTACTGACTGCAAAGTCACCCTTGAACAGCCATAAGTCTATGCAGAAGGTACCATAAAACCCGATGATCAAAGAGAGCGAAAGCAGCATGCAGAGCAGAGGAGGGGAATTCCTGTTCCAGCGTGGGTTTCATAAAACAGTGGAGGGAACAGCCAATTAAGAATCACCCTCAGTTTAGATTATGAAACTCAGCTGCAAGGGGCATGACTCTTGGCTCAAGTGGACAAGGGCTTAGTAGGGTATAACTTCTTAGAGTTGGACTGTGACCTTGTTAGGGATCTACCATCTTGGAGGCTTCTCATTTGTTCTTGTGATGCTGCCTTTCCCCGTATTAATTATCCCATATTGAAAGCATTATATCGTTTAATAAATTAATCCTGTTCTCCTTGATGCCAGTGTTGTTGCCCTGTTACCCCATCTTAGTTATACTGCTGAATGTTCTCGGGCCGTTCACTGTTCCATCTTCCTTTGTCTCTGTGTCTGTTCCTTCTATTTGTGCTGAGATTCTTAGAGAACACTCTCATAAATGAAGAACCACCTTTGCTTGAAGTTTCAGCCTGTAATATTGCTTGGTGCAGCTTAGTTGTCAAAAGACAGAAGAAGAAGAAGGAGAAGGAGGAGGAGGAGGAGGAGGAAGAGGAGGAGGAGGGG
>NW_015164720.1:6983-46059 GCF_001447785.1 Gekko japonicus | reverse complement strand
GGAGGAGGAGGAGGAGGAGGAGGTTGGATTTATACCCCGCCCTTCACTACCCAAAGGAGTCTCAGAGCGGCTTACAAACTCCTTTCCCTTCCCCTCCCCACAACAGACACCCTGTGAGGTAGGTGGGGCTGAGAGAGCTCTGACAGAAACTGCTCTTTTTCAAGGACAGCTCTTATCAGAGCTATGGCTTGCCCAAGGTCATCCAGCCAGGTGCAAGTGGAGGAGTGGGGAATCAAACCCGGTTCTGCCAGATTAGAGTCCGCGCACTTAACCGCTACACCAAGCCACTACAAAAACAAAAAAACCATGAAGTCTGTTTAACTTACATATATTTTTATGAACTCTGGGATTGGGAGGGGATACGGAGGAAAGAGAGGGAACTGATTAAAATGAAATTAATGGGAAGAGTGGGTTTCAGTTTCACAAAGATACCTTAAAGATGAGCAATGTGAGTTGACAATTTCAAGAACATTTTGTGGTGTCAAAGTGTTGCTAGATAAACGTTTGCCAACGTCTGAATCTTTTCCTTCTCCATTGTTGAAAAGGTCTCGATGCTTTTAATACGCTCTTCATTAATTTGAATATGCTGACAGAACCTACAAATCAAGTTTAACACTAGGTACAAAGTGTCCAATTTGTTCTCTTGTATTCATATGAAAACTCCCTTAGCCCATTCAATTTATTTTCATGTTAAGGATCACATCTAACTCCCTTGGATGCCGACAGTTCTGTTTATTTCAGGGGTATATGTTATGTCCTTGGCATTTAGCGGCTATTCTTATGGCGGATAACAGAATCAAGCATTCAATATAACGTTGAAAACTAGAAAGTGCCTGAAGTGGAACTGGGAAACCCAAGTTCATCCATACCTCAAGACAGACCTATCTGCTTATAAAGCAGGAAGCAACTCCTCTGATAATAAAAAGAAGAGTAACATTGGCTCACTCTTGGCTTTATATGAAACCCAGACAACAAATTGCAATCCAGGCGACAGAAGTTGAACAGTTGGAAATATAAATATTCAGATTGGCTGAGATCACAGTAAGCCATATTCAAAACTCATACTCACATTATACTCACATTATTATACGATTAAGGTGATAAGAATTCCAGTTGGATTCATGGGTACAGTAGGATACTGGATCTTAAGTACCAAAAGAAGGAGAGAGCAACTGAAGAAATGTTATAAGGAAAGTATATCACATTGTGGGAATCCCATTCCAGAGCCGAACCTATTAAGCACCCATGTATTGAACTGGACTTTCAGCTTCTCTAGCTCAGTACAGTCTATGCCCTTACCCAGGCAACTCTTGTCAGAGCTTTTAGCAATCTCTGGAACATCTGGATATCACAATGTAACATCAACAAGATTACAGTCTCTAGACTGCGTTTCTGAGAAGCTTTTTACCTGTCTCATTTACGGCAGTGCATTTTCCTCTTGGTAGTGGGTTTGAATAACCTCCTGCAGATGAAATTCTGTTAATAGGCCAACCTTCTCTAGTTTGATGAAGTATTGGCCCCATGGTTTTAGCTCTGGTGGTGGTATCATTTATTTATTCATTTATTTTATTTAACCTTCGATTTATATACCGCCCTAACCCCCCCAATGGGGGTCTCTGGGCGGTTTACAACTTTGTAGTGCTAATCACTTTTTATGTATCCCTAACTATGGGCACATTCTCAGGGGTTGGGTCAGCCTACCTAGCACCCCGGTGGTGGCGGCTCTTCCTTCTGGTCTCCGGCTTCGGCTTCCTTGGCTCCTTCGGTCGGCAGGACGCTCCTCTCTCCGGCGCAGTTCTTCTCCAGCGAGGCAGCCGTCTCGGTGTGTGAGTTCGTCTCTCCCGGCTTTGGCTCCGTCCGATAGGCTCCGCCGCGCCGGGAGATGACGTCATCCGCACCTTCTGCTGCTCGCGCCGGCCGCTTTCTGTTGGAACTCCGCAGGCCACCAGGGATCGCTCCACTGGCTCTCGATGTTCCGCCGCGCCGCCTCATCTCTGCCGCCAGGATCCGCCGTCACCGCCACCGCCATTGTTGTTGTTCCTTCACTGCTGCCGCCACCGCACACCACACTCCTCGGACGAGGGGGGTGCCCCTACCCTACTAAGGGTAGGTTCCCATTCATCTACTCGCCCTTTAACGGGCTTTTGAACCACTGGGTGGGCGGGAGCTGGGACGCAGGCCGGGAGCTCACTCCGGCCACAGTGGGGCTCGAACAGATGTTCGCCCAGATGTTAAGGCAGGCTACATTAACAGCCTGCGCCACCGCTCCCTTCATGAGCAAGAATACACTGGCATCCATTTATATGGTAATCCACAATCCTGTTACTCTTTCTGTATTTCTAGGGATCTTTGCAATTCTCTTCAGTGGTGCCAGCATCCCCTCCTACTTGATAAGATAACTCTCTCTTTTTCTGGTGGGTTTTTTTTGTATTTTTCATGCGTGTGTGTGTGTGCATGTGTCTGTGTGCACCTGGGAGTCATGGTGACCTCTGGTGACTGACCCCCTCCTGTAGGCCTGGAGGATAGAGAGGTGGCTGAATAAAGTCTACTGCAGTGGCTCAAGTGGTTAAGACGCTGAACTGCAGGCTGTGGAAGGTCGGTAGTTCAGCAGTTCAAGACCCGAGTGTGCCGCATGACGGAGTGAGCTCCCGTCTCTTGTTCCAGCTCCTGCCAACCTAGCCGTTCGAAAGCAAGAAATTGCAAGTAGATAAATAGGTACCACTTCAGTGGGAAGGTAACAGCATTCCGTGCGCCTTGGTGTTTAGTCATGCCGGCCCCATGACCACAGAAATGTCTTCGGACAGTGCTGGCTCTTCGGCTTTGAAACGGAGATGAGCACCGCAACCCTAGAGTCGGATTTGACTGGCTTTCGAGCAAGGGAACCTTTACCTGCCTCCCGACTGCTGGTATTCCAAGGAGGTCTCCCTTCCAAGTACTTGACCCTGCTTAGCTTCCGAGATCTGACGAGATTGGGCTTCCCTGGGCTATCCAGGTCAGGGCGATCAGACAACACTTTTGTTGGATTCCAACCTATCCTATTGTGGTGCCTATTTCATTGGTTTGTGAGCTCTTTGTACAGTCAAGAATCTTGTCCCAACATAAATGGTGCCCTTTGCATTACAGATATTTGCCCAAGAAGTCAAATCAAATCACAAACCTTTATTGGCATAACACCCAATAAGTCAATGTATGTATTTTTGCCTGAAAAGTCAATTTATGTATTTAAGTATTTGTACTTCAGTTTTCTCTGTGGTCTATAACAGTATCAACAAATGATGTCTTCGGTTGGTCCTGGATTTAGTTTCTGACTCATCCAAAGGGACGGGCTGTGAACCAAAGGTCCAAAAGTTCTTGCCTTTCAGGTTGCACCTCTGGTCATGGCTAAGATGTATAGTACCTGCAGCAGGAGGTGGAAAGCGTATGCTCAGCAAGACGTTACATCTGGCCAAGATGAAACAAGACAACCTGATGGTGGAAGCCTTCATCAACAGACAGGGGAGAAGCAGGTAGCTTTCTCAGGGAGGCTTTGCTCTTCAGGTGGGGAGACCAATGTTCTTTTCCTAAGAGGAGATGAAGGGTACATTGATCCTAACTATGGACTGGTTAACAGAAGAAGCTGAACTCAAAGAAGCGATCACTTACTTACTGAATATTTCAGCAAACTGTTAAATTTTTCACTTTATGAAGATGAACGGACCACAGATCAATGATAAAGCTCAGGTTGTTGTTGTTCAGTTGCACAGTCGAGTCCGACTCTTTGCGACCCCATGGACCAGTTCACGCCAGGTCTTCCTGTCTTCCGCCGTCCTCTGAAGTTTGCTCAATTTCATGTCCTTTGCATCTATGACACTGTCTAACCATCTCATCCTTTGCCGTCCCCGTCTTCTTTGACCTTCAGTCTTTCCCAGTATCGGGGTCTTCTCCAGTGAGTGCTCCCTTCTCATTTGGTGGCCAAAGTATTTGAGCTTCAGTTTCATTATCTGGCCTTCCAGGGAACAGTCAGGGTTGATTTCTTTGAGGATTGACTGATTTGATCTTCTTGCAGTCCAAGGGACTCTTAAGAGTCTTCTCCAGCACCATAGTTCAAAAGAATCTATTCTTCGGCACTCGACCTTCCTTATAGTCCAACTCTCGCAGTCATACATGACTACTGGGAATACCATTGCTTTGACCATGCGGACGTTTGTTGGCAGGGTGATGTCTCTACTTTTTATCATGCTGTTTAGGTTATAAAACTCAGGAGTTATATGCAAAAAAGTTCCAGGATCAGTGTCCCCTACTTGGAGAATGAGATTAGACAGTAGTGGGCTACTGGTCCCATTCTGGTTGGCTGTTCAGTACATTCATCTTTTTGCTTCTCCAGTCCCCTTGGAATTACCTCCGCCCAGAGTCCTTCCATTCCAGTAATTTTTGCTCTGACCGGCATCTACTCTCCTCGCTCTCAGGCAGGGAACAATCCCAGCTCGGCTACCTGAGGCCCTAGAATGCCCCTCTCATAGCTTTCCATAAACCCCATGCCGGCACCTAACACAGGAAAGCACAGTTAGCTTTTGAAGACTGTTACAACGAACGTAGGAGAAAAATCGTACACATGAAAATTGAACCGGAGCTGCCGGTAGGTTGTTTGTACAGCTGCTTGGGGGCAGGTGCAGTCTGTCCAAGCAATAAGAATTTCTGCAGCAGTATTCGTAGTAGTCCCCACTTAAGGCTTCCTGTGTTGGGGGCTGGGGGGGTTGGGTCTGTCCCAAGCATGCAAATAACTAGTTACAGCACTGGCTGCATCTGGTAATCGGAAAATGTACAGGGGTTGTATCCAGTGGAATCTATCTGCTAATGGGAGTGATTTTTTTGCAACCCCCCCCCCCTTTGAGGCAGAGCACAAACTCCCTCTTTATGCTGTTCCTGGAGGGGAGTTCCTTGTCTGAGCAGTGCAGCACTGGGGGAGGGGGCATTTGGGACTGCATCGGGTGGGAGGTGCGGAGAAAGTCCCACTCTGCTGATGGAAATCTTTCCGTCCGTGCAGATTTTCTGCAGGATCCAAGTCTTCAAGGACATAACTTAGTCTGCCCCCCCCTTTAAAAGCCACATGTGGTAATGCCGCCACGCCTTGTGGCAATGAAGTCCATAAATTAATTGTATGACGCATGAGGAAATACTACCATTTGCTTGTCCTGAACCGTCTGCCAATGAACAAATTTTGAGTCCAGGGGCACCTTTAAGACCAACAAAGGTTTATTCAAGGTATGACCTTTTGTGCGCATGCACACTTCCTCAGATGCAATGAAATGGAAATAGAAATGACTGTTACTTCTATTTCAGTTTCATTTTATCAGAAGAAGTGTACATGCACAGGAAAACCCAGACCGTGAACAAACCGTTGTTGGTCTTAAAGGTGCCACTGGACTCCAAATTTGTTCTGCTGCTTCAGACAAACACAGAGGTCATTTCGGGGGGGATCGTGGGGGATCGCAGTTCCCCCGGGTGAGGTACGGGGGTGGGGCACATGACGAAGCCCCGCCCCCTGCTTCCAGCCGCCCCGCTTCCAGCCCTCATTCAGCCAGGAGGGGGCAGGAGAAGAGGGAGGGTAAGTTGCTTCCTCCCTGCCTCTCCCCACCCCTGCCTGCCTGGGGCCAGGGAGGGCCTTCGCGGGGCTTCCTTGCACTCCCGCCGGCCTTGCAGGTCCACCACCGGGCCCCTCATGGGGCTCGGCAGTGGAGCTGCAAGGCCGGCGGCCAGGACCGTTGGGGGCAGGGTGTGTGGCCTTATGACACACTTCCGGTGATGTCAGGGGGTGTGGCCTTATGACACACATCCGGTGATGTCAGGGGGTGTGGCATATGCTAATGAGTTCCCCTAGCTCTTTTTCTATGAAACGACCCCTGGACAAACAAGGCTGTCCACCTGGGTCTATCTTCTGCCAATGAGTTTCATTGGAAGATCCCAAATTCTGTTGTTTTGACGGCTGGAGATTAAGTGTTCTTTCTTCTCTACGCTCATAATTTTATACATTAATAAATGGGGAGTATGCAAGTGGGTTTTTTCCTTAATCCCTAGGATAACTCTGGAAGCTTTTCTTTATCTTTAAAATAATGCTTGCCAGAAAGAAAAAAAAACCCTTAAAAACCCCCAAACCCAAACTGGAAACTGTGATTGCCTCCTCATGTGCCAATGATACTAATGCAACAGGCTGGAATTTCTCAAAGAAGTCCCTGCACATTTTTGTTTTATTACATCTCAGAAAGCTTCCCTTTAAAAATGTTTGCATGCTTGCCCAGAGCATTTAGTCAGCTGGCTGTGTTCAGACCAGAAACTGAAGACTAATCTCAAACATTTTCCATTAGATTAGCCACTATTCCAAATTTACAAAGGGGGGGGGGGATAAATGACAAAGGAAGGTCCCAGCCCAATGTGGAAACTATGCTAAAATTTCTGGCAATTTATATCATACTGGTTTTCCCCTTGTTTCAGTTCAGTCTATTTGCCTAGCTGTAGAAAACATTGTAATATCAGTAGCCTGACTACCATAAGGTACAGAATAAGGCATGTAGCAGACTGAGGGCTAAACTAGATGTGATAGCATCCACAGGTCTTACCTGTGGACACTGCCATCATTTTAAAGAGGTTTAAAAATTATCTCTGGGCCCTGGCAGGATTTTTAAATCATTTATAATGGTGGCTGCATCCACGGATTGAACCTGTGTCTAGTTATCATGTCTAGTTTAGCCCTGAGCTGGGCTAGTAGAGCAGATTATACCACTTCAAATGGAAAATAACATTTATAAATGCTCCATTGGGGGGGCCTGTCAGTAGAAAACTAGCACAGCAAGAAGTGTTCTGGGCTAGAAACTCTCTGATGTGCTAGTATTTTGTAAACAGGGAGAACTTAAAAAAAAGGAACCTCCACCTTAGGGGAGTTCCAACACCCACCGGGTCAGCTCACATTCTGTTCACCAGTCCGAAGCAGGGAGACCATTTTTCAACATGCAGTTTACCTGTTCATTAGCAATTCAAGCCTGTTTGGCTGGTTACTTTTTCAATATGTTCTTACAGAACCTCACGGTGGCAGCATTTTGTACATGTGTGTGTTTGCAAAGCCCTGTGGAGCAACCTGAAAAGCCCAGTTTGGTCCAAGCTCAGTAGGGCTTGGGAGCTAAGCAGAGTTGGCCATGGTCAGTACTTGGATGGGAGACCACTAAGGAAGACCGCTAAGGAAGTTGCTATGCAGTGGAAGGCAAAGCCAAACCACCTCTGCTCATCTCTTGCCTCGAAAACCTCATGAGGGGTTGTCATAAGTTGACTGGAATTTGATGGCACTTCAATAATTATGGAAGTTTCATTTCTCCCCACCCCCAATAGACGTGTCATCCCTACAGGGTGCTCCATAGCCAACTGTGGAGGAGAAGGAGGAGGAGGAGATGATTGGATTTATAGCTCACCCTTCACTCAGAGTTTCACAGTGGTTTACAATCTCCTTCTCTTCCCCTCCCCACAACAGACACCCTGTGAGGTAGGTGAGGTAGCTGAGAGAGCGCTCAGAGAACTGCTCAAGAGAACAGCTCTGTGAGAACCTTGGCTGACCCAAGATCACCCAGCAGCTGCATGTGAAGGAATGGGGAATCAAACCCGGTTCTCCCAGATTAGGGTCTGCGCACTTAACCACTACACCAAACTGGCTCTCAATGAACAAAGAATGAACAAAGTCATTCCAATCATGAATAAACAGTGTTATTGTTGTTTTTTTAATCTTACCACCTGAAGTTCTTGTAAGTCCATATATAATGACATTAACGGCTTCCAACCTGTTTGGATCAGCAGCATTTTGTGCATGCACATTTTTTTCAAAGCTCAATTGGAGTCATAGTTGATACTTTCCTGTGTTCCCACATGTGTTTTAAAATATTTGTTTTCTAGTTACAAGGTATTTAAAAATTATTGCACTGCGAGAACCACCCAACAAGAAAAAAAGGTCATTTTAAAAGTAAGCTCCCCAGCTTGGGATAAAATCTGCCACATAAGTCAATCATAACGAAACTAAAGTTAGCAACTGCCACTGCTGCACATCCTCAAAGCTGTTCAGCAGCTGCTTGAGCTGTATGATGGGAAAGATCTCATCACACCTGCCAAAAATGGCAGGTTTGCCTGCCACACATGCTCAGCAAGTAATCCTCAGCCTCCCTATCTGTCATAAGTAAGAAAGTCCCTTCTATCACCCCGGAACTCGATCTCATTCTGCTGCAAGTATAGATTAAGAATCAGATTGTGACAATAGATCTTCGACGTGGTCTCTGTGCTTCACACCCATGGGATCTAGTGCACACGTGCTGGATCGATCGGCATTGTAGCAAGCTCTTTAATGGATTTTCGCGCCCAGTCCCTCGGGCATGCACAGGAACCCCACCGCGCATGCCCAGAGGGGTGGGCGCAGACATCCCGCCAGTTCCTTTCTTACCGCCGCGTTGGAAAGACCTCTTTCTTCGTTGGTCTGATCGGTTCGCGTGTTTTGGCTTTTTGCCTCACGGCTCTTTGGATTTTTTCCTCAGTTCATTCCTTTTCTTCGTTGTTCTTTCAAAAACTTTTTAAAAAACCACTTTATTTTCTGCTGAGCGGGAGGTTGCCGCTTTACCTCAGTCGGGCCTTTGGGCTACCCCACCCCCACCCCTTCTTTTTTCTTCCCTTTTGTTTTTATGGAGAAGAAGTGGGGCTTTTTTAATAGGTGCAAGGGTTGCGGTAGTAAACTTGCTCCTCCTGACCATCATACCCTTTGCATACTTTGTCTCGGAGAGTCTCATCGACCCGAATCTTGTCGCCACTGTGCTCGGTTTTTAAATCAAACCCGAAAAAACTGAGCTGCGTGCCTTAAAGTGGCCCTGCTTGAGTCGGCCCTACATCCTTCCTCAGCGATGGACGCCAAGAAACCATCGACCTCAACGGCTCCGGCATCGAGGCCTGCCTCCGATATTGGCCAACCGACGCCGGGTGTGGTTTTTGACATCGTCCAGCTTGATACATCTTCCACTCTGGCATTACCCATGTCCACTGTTCTTTTGCAAGCTACAAAGGCACCATGGGAGAAACCTTTGTCAGCCCCGGTGTCGACAAGACGACTGGACCATATGTACAGAGTCCAACAGACAGGGGCTGAATTCCTATTCTCCCATCCTCAACCAAATTCTATGGTTGTAACATCCTCCTCAAAATCTAAACGAACACACTCTGCGCCTTCAGACAGAGAAAGTAAAAAATTAGACGCCTTTGGCAGACGCTTCTATTCCACCTAGATGCATCTTCCAGGACTATGGCCTCTGCTATAGCACTGTGGAGGCATTCCTGGCTCCGCAATACGACTCTCCCTTTGGATACCAAGTCTTATGTTGAAGATCTTTCGTTTGTCGGCCTTGGCCTCTTCAACACCACTACTGATTCCACACTCCAAGAATTAGACAAGAGCATAAAGGCTTCTCGAGCTCTAGGAGTGTCACCCTCTGCAAGACAACAATACCATCCCCATACCTGGTCAAGGTCTTGGCAGAGGCGTGCGCCAAGTCGTCAGTCTCCAGACAGACAATGGAGACCACGTACGTCTTCGTGGTCACATTCTATCTTCAGCGACGCAGTAAGGACCTGCCAGCACCCTCCTCCAGGTAGGCCACTGCTCGCTAATCTCCCATGGGTGTGAAGCACAGAGACCACGTTGAAGATAAACAGGTTGCTTATCTGTAACTGATGATCTTTGAGTGGTCATCTGTGTATTCACACCACCCGCCCTCCTTCCCCGCTGCTGTCAGTTTCTACATTTTACATAGGGGTTGATTTGCGGCGGTTCAAAGGAACTGGCGGGATGTCCGCACCCACCCCTCTGGGCACACGCGGTGGGGTTCCTGCGCATGCCCAAGGGACTGGGTGCGAAAATCCATTAAAGAGCTTGCTACAATGCCAATCGATCCAGCGCGTGCGCACTAGATCCCATGGGTGTGAATGCACAGATGACCACTCGAAGATCATCAGTTACAGGTAAGCAACCTGTTTTTTTAAGGGATTAAGGCAGTTAGATATTGATCATTGTTGGATTGGTAGAAGTTGGCATTTGTTCACTAATCTGAACAGCTCTCTCATGCAGCCATTTTGTGTATTCTACCATTTTCTTGTCAAAGTTCTGTAATCCTTTCAGTTGTAAGGATTTATCCAACGATGCCCATCGGTCTTCTTTTCCTCTCCTAATTCTATCAGCCGGACACCTTGCACATTAGTTTCCACTGAGAAACTTGCAAATTGGCATTCAGAAACTCCCATTGCTGAATATGATACACACTCTGTCCTGTCTTGCCTATAGTTGTTGAAAAAATGCAAGAAGAATTCCACTGAGTTAGTGAGGTGTGATGACCTTCCCTTCCTGGAACCATGTTGGCTATTTTCCGTCAACCTCTGCTTTTCCAAATGTTCTCCCGTTTGAGTCTTAAAATAATTTCAAAGGGCTTTGCTCACAACTCATGTCAAGCAGACCTGCATAGAATTTCCTTCTGCATCCCTGTAGACTCTTTAACATAATGGCAGTATGTGTTAGCCATCCCCTTTCTTCAGTGATCTCTTCTGAACTTGATAAATTTGTGAGAACATGCACCAAAGTCCATTTAATTTCCACCGCTTGTCAGACTGCATAATTCAGTGCATAAGCATAATTTTTGAAGTTCTGCAAGATTTTTTATTAACTTTTGGGATGGTTTTACCATAGTAGAGAATAATTGATAGGGATAGTAAGATGTGGTTAATAGTAAACTCTCATTAAAGTGTCTCAGCTTTCAGGATGGGACAGAATCAAAATCTAAACTGTAAGGATGGGACAGAATCAAACCCAAAACATAAATATCACCTGGCTTATAGAATTAAGAGAGCCATGCTTAAAAGCCTTCATTTTGTAGACAGCACTATTTAACCCATTACAGTTATGCCCAGACCACCCCAATTTTTTTTGCTAACCTCCAATGTAATCCTACTGAGCCACTGAGGTGAAACCAGTTTGTAGAAAGGTGGGGGCTATGGGCGAGTGAAGGTCATCCCAGCACAGTAGATCAAGCTCCTAAATTTTGCGTGGTTTCTGCCAGGGTCCACAGTAATGTGTCAGAAAACTTAAGACATGAGAGGTGGCCGTTCACTAACATGGGAGCAATTAAAGGGGATGTGCATGGAAACACTACTGGGATATAGCAGGGTAACTCTGCCTCCCAGCATCTGGTTTACCCCAGACATTGAGAATCCAGATCGTGTTTATCTGAACAGCTCTGGGATCTGCTTTTTGTTCATGCAGAACAGGATGGTGGGAACTGGTGTCTCTATTTTTCATTAGCGCTGCACTATATTCTTATGTGCAGTGTCTTAAGCTTCCAAATCATCATTTAAGAGACAATGAATTCTTGGGATGGTCAGATTATATATAGTTAACTATTCCAATTTTGCCATCTGGTTTTCCTCAAAACCAAAGGGGTAAAAGATTACTTTTGATTTACTTCACTGTTGTTGCTTTAAACTAAACTAGAATACCTCCTTTTTCGTGATTCGGTGAACATCTTGACATACTTAATTTTATTCTTGCCTTAATTCCTGCCCAAGAGAATGGTGAAAAGGAAGTTACTTAGTTCCATGGCTAAGAGGGCCTGATCCTGGCCAGGACTTAGATGGGAGACTAAGGCCCTAAGTTAAGCTTCTCTGAACTCCTTCAAGAGAAAGATGATGATGGAGGAAGGATATTATAGAGTCTGGGAATAGGAGTGTAATATGTGTGTATGTAAAAAGATACAACTTTCTCTGTCTTAATATCCATCTAATATAATTGATTGGAAGGGAAGGGACTGTGGCTCAGTAGTAGACCATTTCCTTGGCATGCAGAAGATCTCTGGTTCAATCCCCACCATCTCCCGTTAAGGATCAGGTAGTAGGTGATGTGAAAGACCTCGGCTGGTGACCCGGAGGGCCACTGTCATTCTGAGTAGACAATACCGACTTTGATGGACCAAGCAGCTTCATTGGCAGGAAGTTCTGAGTAAACAGAAGAACTTTTTTTTGTTGTGGACACATAACTGGCTTATGGAATTCATTGTTACATGGTGATGAGTTCTACCTCAGAAGATAACAAAGGATTAGACACATCAATGGCAGGTAGGTGTCAATGGCTATTAGCCATGATAACAAAATGTCAAGGGCAATCTTAAGCAAAGTCACACCTGTCTAAAAATCCACTGAAGGCTTAGGGACCTTAGGGAGGTTGCAACCAGTGTTCCCTCTAAGCTGAGTTGGTGTGAGCTAGCTCACAGTTTTTTAGCCTCTGGCTCATGCATTTTTGTCTTAGCTCAGGAAGGACGGCTCCGGAACAAACTGATTCATGCAGCAGCAAAATCGCTCGCTCACAACTTAAATGCCAGCAGCTCACAAAGGAGAATTTTTGCTCACAAGACTCCGCAGCTTAGAGGGAGCATTGGTTGCAACCATTGTTCCCTCTAAGCTGAGTTGGTGTGAGCTAGCTCAGAGTTTTTTAGCCTCCAAGCTCACATATTTTTGTCTTAGCTCAGGAAGGATGGCTCCAGAGCAAACTAATTCATGCAGAAGCCAGATCCCTGGCTCACAACTTTAATGCCAGTAGCTCACAAAGCAGAGTTTTTGCTCACAAGACTCCATGGCTTAGAGGGAGCCTTGGTTGTAACTCTTCTTCAGATTGCACTGGTAAGACTCCCATTTTCAGTGGTATCTCTGTGATCTCCAAAAGTTAGGGCTTGCCTAGATGGACCTTGGAAGCACTAAAACCAGCCAAAGCCTATTTGACTAAAGGCAACAGAGGGGAAGTAAATGTGTATGGGAAGTTAATGTGTATACCACAGGCAAAGATTACACTCTTACAAAACTCTCAACGTGGTGAAAAAAACATAAACAAAAGCACATCCACTCATTTGTCCAGACAGCCTCCACTCAAACAGCACCTGACATATTCTATCGAGTATAGATCAGAGTCACTAATTAGTGTTTTTTTTTAAATCCCAACAACAATATTTTAAAGAGTGTAGGCTATAACTATGCCACAAGAACAGTTAAGGATCAGCCAAGGAACCTTTGAAATTTCTTGTCTCTGGGATTTCCACGGTGATACAATCTAAGACATTGAGGGGTGGGGGAGCGACTGGGAGTGTGTTCTGTTCTGCTGAGATATCCACTTTATCTATTGATTTTATAATGTTCATGAATCTTAACCAGTTTCTCAGGGAACTCTGAAAACTCAGTTTAACTATTTGCATTTTGTAAGTAGCGAATACGTAGCCCATTACAGAATTGAAGTTTCACTAAAGTTGCTTGAACAGCTATTCTGAAACTAACACGGCTGTGTAACCCAGTATGAAAAAGCTCATCTAGATATTACTTCTTCATGCAAGAGGGTATATCCGTACTCAAAAGTTACTTCGGGTTTATATCAGTTTAACTGTTATGGCTTCCCTCAAAGACTCCTGGGAATTGTAGTCTGGTCAGAGATCCAGACCCCAACCCCTTCCAATCCCAGTAAAATGGAATGAATGGAATGGTTGTTAAACCTGTAGCCAGGATTTTTTAATTTGGGGGGCCTTTTAAAAAGGGGGGTGCTAGATCGCCGCTAACAAAGATCCAGAGAGTGATTTCAGCAAAGTGATTCAGCTTTATTGAAGTAACGAACAAGCACTTAAACGCATTCATAACCAGAACAGTTTAACATTGGGAGCTAGGCTCCTTTTAAACATTCCCGGGCTAACATAGCCACGCCTATTTACACTTAACAACCAATGAGGTTGTGCGGATAAGGACCAATGAAAGTTCTTCCCGCTCAGGGAACAGTTCCGCTGTGATTGGTCGCCATTCTGGAGCGACCAATAGTGGGTTAGTGCTGATGGAGCCTTGGCTGGCTCGAAGCTTAACATGGGAGGTGAATTAGACGATTCGTGTAATACTTTCAATACATTACAGGGGGACACTGAAATTCGTGCATGGCTGAAGGCAGTTCAAATAAATATTACCAATCAGGGGGGCCCCCCCCGGTATTTTGCTCTCCTCACCTCTGGGGGGGGGGCTGACCATTCGCCAGACTCAAACTTCACTCTCTGGTTCCAGCCCGGGAAATGGTGGCCCCCGGCCCAGTTCCCCCTTCCCCAGCTGAGGATGTCTCATGCATTGCCTTAGCGAGACCCCTGGCTATTGCCCGTGCACTCAGCACCTCTGCATCTCTTGCAGGGGTTCCAGCCTGTCACCAGACACAGATCTCTGCACCGCCTTCCCGTTTATCAACCCCCTGATGGGCCACCCAGCAGGGATCCAAGAGACAGGAGCCTGCCTGCAAGACAGAGAGGGACACTGGTTAACTTAGGACTCCAGGGTTGCCTGGGAGAAGCCTCCCCCCAGCCCTGCCCCTCCAGGCCTGTGAGGGTCTCCCCTGTATGCGAGGTGGGGGGTCGAGGGGGAGACATCACAGAGCCCGGGTCCCTCTGGCCAGCCCAGTTCTTCCCCTCCCCCATCCTCCCTCCAAGCCGCAGATTTGCCGGGGGGGCCCCGCACAGCTCCCCCGCTTCTCCCTCAAAACATTTAAAGTATAAATTCTTTGGAGGAGAAGCAGGGCCGTGCACCTCCACTCCAAGCCGTGAATTTGTGGCTTGGAGTGCAGGCGTGCGCTAGGCCTCCCCTTGCTTCTCCCATTTAAAGCAAGTTAACCGGGGGGAGAAAGGGCGGTGTGGGGAGTGCAAGAAATAGGTTGGGGGGCCTGGCGAGGGTGGTAAGTTGGGAGGACGTGGCAGAAAGTGGAGGGGGGCTGGGCCCTGAAATGCCCCGCTGTAGCTATGGGCCTGGCCTGGAGTCTCTTTCCTCCCCTTTCCTCCTTTTTGCCTCCAGAAATGTCACCTTCAAGGAAGCTGCTGAATCCAGCAGTTGCTCTAGTGCTCAAATGGAACACAACACTCTACAGAACATGTCACAAGTAGGGTTTCCAGGTCCCCCCTGGCCACTGGTGGGGGATAGGAGGGTAGAGTTGCCAGTTCCCGGTTGGGAAACTCCTGGAGATTAAAGGGTGGATCCTGGGGAAGACAGGGACCTCAGTGGGGGACGATGCCATAGACTCCACACTCCAAAGCATCCATTTTCTCCAAGGGAACTGATCTCTGTAGTTTGGAGACGAGGTGTAATTCCAGGGGATCCTCAGGTCCCACCTGGAGACAGGCTAGTCACAAATTATGTATTTTCTAGCATAGGGGTTAATCCATGTTGTTAGATACGAGACTCGAGGCAGCAGGTGAACAGTGATAACAGCTTTATTGAACACGAAGTCAGAAGAACCAGAATAAGAGAAAACAATGGAGCAACAGGCTCCTTTTTAAACAGTCCGGGCTTGGCAAGCCACGCCCACGTGTCAGATAAGATCCAATCAAATACAGTACATAAAGACCAATCACTTTGCATCCCTCCAGAACTTCCTTTATTCTGATAGGTCGGTTTACAATACCTTGGTCAGGCTCAAGCTCAATACACTCATTACATTCTGTTTCATGCACAACACATGTATTTAAAGGAAAATCCCTTGTCGCTTCCTGTACTGTGAAATAAATGTCTGGAGAGGTGCAGCAACATCATGAACAAGAAATAACTTCAGATCCTTGGACAGACATGTTGGGGCCAATAGAGTGCCAGCCCTTTTGATTCCAGTGACAGGAAGATGGGTTAGATCCAAATTAGCAGGTTTAAATGGTTTGGAGCAGAACTTCCTTTTAATGTGCAGCCAGACGCAGGAGGCGATTCTGCATGTTTGTGCCACTCAGAGTTTCAAGACTTCTGCCCGAGGTCTTCTCAAATTCCCACTCTGTAAGGTTTTCAGCTGCTCTATGTAGGCTTGTGTGCGCACATGAAAAATGCACAGCAGCACATGCTTTTCCATATGAATTGCAATCACCTATTGCGGTGCAACACCGGAGTTTTAAAAATAATGATCGTTTGGGGATTACACTGTGCCTCGTTCCTCTTGCATTAGAAACGTTTTTCTACAAGCTTTCAGGTCCTGGGGGTACCAGGTCCTAGGGTTGCACAATGAAGGCTGCTGGTCAGCTTCATGCTCTGTTTCTGGGCTCCCTGGGGTCATCTGGGCAGCTATGGCTGGGAAAAGGATGCTGGACTAGATGGGCTGTGTTTGGTCTGATAAAGCAAGGCTTTTCTCAGGACCGTGGTCTAAAAAATCTTGGTTACATCAATGTAATCAAAGAGCGATAAGTGACGGCTAATTGAGTCAGGCATAAATGAGAACACAGTCTGCCCCTTTTCACTCAAACATCCATCCAGCTCCAAATCTGGTTTAGTATTTCAGCTTTCCCCGTTCGATTATAATATTTAACACTCTTCTCCTAATACTCAAATCCACTTCTATCCTGAAATCATACCTGAGCTCCGTCTTGTTTTTATGACTTCATTTCATTTGCCCTGGATTACTGTAATTTTGTCCCGGCAGGACTGATGGAATCTTCCATTACAGAGTTTCCAATTAGTCCGGGGGGGGGGGGGGGAGCTGCCTGCCTTTGCGTCTTTGCTGTTGCCTCTTGCAATAAAACCGAGAGGCGAAAAGAGAGCAAGGCAGTATATATTTAACGGCAAGAGACGGATCTGTCAACACAATCTCATTTCGGTTATATAGCTGGAGTCATTAGCTGCAGCACTAAAGCAAAGTTCTCCTTGTTCCTCGTTGTTTTAGGAGGCCTGTACCCACCACCCTTTTCTCTTGCAGCAAATTGCAGACGGTCACATTGCGATTCACAGGAGTCTAATTATTGGATCTGTCATTCAGCTGCTTAAAGGGAGTAGGGTCTCTCATATTCCTCACCTGGTTGACCTCAGAGAGTTACTGTAGAGCCCAGGAGGTTGAGGGTGGAGGGGGGATATGTGGCATAGCTGGAAGGGAAGGAGCCGTGAGGAAAGTCCTGGGTAATCCATTTTGGAGCAAATGATGGCAGAAACAGTGCAAGCTTTGATGCTTGCATGCAATCTTATTTTAAGGACTTCCTTTGCAATATGTCTAGGCATGCAGTGAAGGTTATGCTGTTTGGCGTATGGCGATTTGCTTAAGTTGGTGGCTCACTGGAAAATTTTCTGCTGCCCTTTTGACTCACACCCAGCCCAAAACTGGACATCTCATTTCTTATGTGTTTACAAAATTTATATCCTGCTTCTCTGTCCTTACAAGGGCTGCCGAGGCGGCTAACAATTTAAAGCTGGCATGATGAAATTACATAAAACCATTAAAATAACTCCATCTCCCAAATGTATTTCATTAAAACAACTTTTAAAAGAGTTAAAAAACAAGAGTTAAAATACAAATAAAATATATACAAAACATAGAATATTGATTAGGAAGGAGGGACCATTGAGGGAATTTCAAACAAAACAAAAAAGTCTTCTCCTGCTGGCAGAACACAGCAACAGAGGGGAAAGATGAATCTCCTTGCGGGGAGAGTTCCAGAACATTGGTGCCATGACTGAAAAGGCAAGGGTTGCCAGCCTCCAGGTGGGGCCGCGAGATCTCCTGCTTTTACAACTGATCTCCAGCTGACAGCGATCAGTTCCCCTGGAGAAAATGGCTGCTTTGAAGGGGGGACTCTATGGCATTGTACCATGCTGAGGTCCCTCCCCTCCCCAAACCCCGCCCTCTCCCGGATCCACCCCCAAAGTCTCCAGGTACCGTATTTTCCAGCCCAGAGCTGGCAGCCCTAGAGAAGGCCCTCCCACAGGTTGCCACCCATCTAATCTCAGAAGGTGGGAGCACCCAAAGCAGGGCTCCAAAGACGACAATAACAATTGGGTAGGTTCATAAGGGATTAGGCACTCTGTCAAGTATGTTGATCCCAAACGATATCGGGCTTTGCAGGTCAAGACTGGCACTTTGAATTATGCCTGGAAACAGACTGGAAGCCATTGTAGGTGGGCCAAGACTGGAGTGATACGGCCCCTTATGACCAACTCCAGTCAACATCCTGGCTGCAGCTTTCAGTACCAACAGAAGTTTCCAAACACTTCTCAAGGGCAACTCCACACTGAGCACATTGCAGTAGCTTAATCTAGACATACCTAGGGAATGCACCCAAGTGGCCAGATCTTTTCTGCCAAGGAAAGACTGCAGCTGGCTAACCAGTTAAAGCTGGTTAAAGGCACTCTTGGCCACAGCTGCCGCCTGCTTATCGAGTAGTAGGCCTCGGTCCAAGAGCACCCCCAGACTACACAGACTTCTTCCTTCAAGGGGAGTCCAACCTGTTTATAGCCCTGACCAGAAGCTCCAAGGTTTGCAGCAGTACCAAGAAAATGATATGCAAGATCCAGGCTTGCTTACAAGGAGTTTTTAATAAATCATCAAACTTACAGAAATAGCAGGCTAAGCTTCCATCCACTGGGCCTCAAACACACACACAGAGTGAAGCTAGCCAGAATCTGAGATGAGATACATAGCTAAAACTAAACAATTTATACCCTAATTACTGTCCACAAGTCAAGGATATCATCATCCCGAAACGATGAGAGAAAAGCCATATCTTGCACCTGGTGGTGCAGTGGTGGAAGAAAATAAGTCAGCTTTCTTATATAAGAACTCGGGAAACTACTAATAAAAACAGGGAGAAATAGTATCTTGGGAGTGGCCTGCCAGCCATCCTCCCAGGCAACTAGAGATTAGGTACTAGCAAAAAGTAAAATGGTGTTTCAGAGGCTATCTACAACCCCATCCAGAACAGGTGACACCTTAAATACCAGGTCAGACCTTCCACCCACCAGTAGCACGTCTGCCTTGTTGGGATTAAACTTCAGTTTATTAACCCACACATCAACTCCAAAACTGCCTCCAGGTTCGGGGTTCTACAGTCTCCCTGAGTGCTGAGTGTAAACCGCATATCGATGACAGTCCAGCTGAAATGTTTTGATGACCTCACCCTCAAGGTCAGGCCGGAACCACTGCAGAACAGTGCCTTGCAGTCCTACCAACATTGGATCCTATCAGCATTTCCTCTGGGGAGAAAGGGACAAAGTGCCCTGTTTGACCACCAGAAAGCCTCTGCTGGGACCTGCATGGATAAAGACCATGTGGGACAAGGACTGAAGTAAAGAAGGGAGCCAGGTGAGATTGAATATACAAGCTGGTAAGATCCGACTCTCTGTCTTACCTACAATCAGTGAGGAATGGCTTTAAGATTTGGACTCTGGATTCGGATGAAGAATGTGGGAATGAGGGCATAAGTAGAACAATACATGCATCCCAGCTTCCAGTTTGATTGTGTAAAGTCCATTGATCTCTCTCTCTGATGTGCCTTCTGGGTAGGGTCAGGTTTGCCTCCAGCAGAACAAAAAAAGGCAGAAAGTGTGTGGGAGAGACCGGTGAAATATGATGAGTGAGCATGACACTCATGCTGTCATGCTCATGACAGCTTATAATGGAATAAATTTTGATACCACTTAAGGTAGGGGGACATTGATAAAGGAAAACATTCAGCGGTGGAAGGATTAAATCCCCCTCTTCTCTCTTCATGTGCCTCCAGGTGGAATATGATTTTTATTTTATTTAGAAAATGTTCGTGCTACCTCTCCAGAGGACATGCAATCTGCAAGTTACTTTTTAAAAATGCTGGGAGCAGTTACTGGTAAGCAACCTGTTTTTACTTTTTAAAAATGCTGGGAAAGATTAGGGGACGCGAGCATCTTGTCTCTTTCGACCCCAATGTAGCCAATGCAGCTGCAAATTCCAGGAGAGGATCAGTAATGGTTGGTACGGGCAATCTACCATTATGGCTCTCATTGGAGTACCCCAAGGCCGGTTCTCCAGCCAAGCCACCCAAGTTATTTACGGTGGCACATCAAGGTGGGTGCTGATGATGCACTGTAGGGCTCCGCTCGCTCCCAGCCGTCAGTGCCATCATGGGAGGTAGCAGGCACCCCCTCTTGGGCCGTCACCACCACTGTCCCGGTCTGACTCAGAGCAGGCCCAGGAGGGGCTGGGTGTGGCTTGGTTGGGACAACAAGCTATCCTGAACTGGCCCTGCACAATTCCTTGGAATATACTTTGAAGAAACTGATATTGATCTTTAATGTAGACCGTACTGAAAAAAGAGCAAGAAAATGAAATGAAAGACAGGGGAGAGGGGCTGGAGAGGGTAACAAAGGTTTTAACGATAGCCGAGACTTCCTATTGGATCATAAGGCTTCTGTTTCCTTTAGGGAAAGTGGCTTTGAGGACAGACTTTTTAATTGATGAGCATTGCTTAAGCAGCAGGCATGCAATTCCAGACACCTGGCATCACGATTTCCCTGGTGTGGTTTGCTGTGGACCTCCAAGGACTGTGCAAACATCTGAAATTCATTCTCAAGATCTCAGAAGCCGTTTCCATCACTGACAGAATTTGGGGGGCTGAAATTCTTTCAAGGGCAGCTCATGATTTATGCGTGTGATTGTACAGTGGGGGCCCTGCATGTTTCAAACTGTGATTACCGTCATGTATAAAATTAAAAAATGAAGACAAATATAGCTTGAACTGCATATCAGATATGTCTTATGATGGACTTTTCATAGGGAGAGACTGTGGCACAGCAGTAGTAGTGTTTGCATTCCTAAATTCAGTCCGGGGTACGTCTTATTAAAAGTATAATAGAAGCTGCCTGAGTCCTTACGGAACCGCTATTAGGACTCAGACAGGATGATCACACATCTCTGTCTATAAAATGCAATTTGCAGGTTTTTGCAGCCTTAATTTGCCTTGGAACTGTATGGAGGACTGCAATAAGAGCCTTCCTTTTCTTTTAAAACCATGTATTCTTTCGTTTTCCTTTAAGATGCTCATAATGAAGCAGGAAGCTGTGTTTTGATTAGGTAAACTGAGTGGAGGTTGAAGGGTTAAACCTCTTTCTACTCCACATAGCTCCAAAGCAAACTGAGGCTGCTCGAGCCCTTAGTAAGTAGTAGTTAGCAAGGTGGAGCACAGCTGCTTCTCATGACACATTCCTTTGTAGAGTGTCCTTGCATGGCCACCCTGTGAACCAGCAATATTTCAGGAGGAGGTGACTTAATGGTGGAAACACATAGTACCTTGCTACAGGAATGCACCCAGTGGCAACTGTTTCCACTCTCTTTCTGTACCATTTAAAAATACTTGTCACACCATTAGTGGCGATCACTTTTGTGTCTCCATGTCCTCATTCCTGTATCCTGTTCCCTATGGCTTTCATAGAGGAAGTGAAAATATATGTCCCCAGTTCACATTCCGAATATTTCCAAACATGGTGGTAGTGAGGGTGACCTGTTGTCATGGAGACACCATGGTTTGTGGCATCTCCATACAAAAGTAACATCCCCTGGCCCTTTGCCCAGGAAATGAAGGGACCAAATCACTCACTTCAAAGTTCTCCATCTTCTTGCAGTCTTCACCAGTGTTCCCACTAAGCTGAGTTAGTGTGAGCTAGCTCACAGCTTTCTAGCCTCCAGCTCACACATTTCTGTCTTAGCTCGGGAAGGATGGCTCCAGAGCAAACTAATTTGTGCAGCAGCAAAATTGCTCGTTCACAACTTGAATGCCAGTAAGCTCACAAATTAGAATTTTTGCTCACTTAGAGGGCGCATTGGTCTTAACCCGTACAGTTTCAAACAGAAATAATAAAATAGAGTTGCCTAAAGCAAAAGTTCAGGGAGAATATATATATATATATTCTCCCTGAAATTTTTTGCCTTCCTTGAAATTTCTCAGAATTTTTGGCTAAGCAGGAATACATACATACATACATACATACATACATACATACATACATACATACATACATACATTCTGAGGAATTTCAAGGAAGGCAAAGCAAGTGTTGATAAGGCTACTTGTCACACATCTCAGAGCACTTTTGTACATCTCTACAAATAAGCAAAAGCGTAATAGTTTTCTGTTGTGTGGTTATCCTCATAAACTCTCAGGTGAATTTAACATAATGCATTTGAGAGGATTTTCTTTTTTCCCCCCCTGCTCCAGTTCAGACCAGAGTGTGCCTGTACAGAGTTAAGTTTAACAAAACCCAAAAGCTATAGTTCAAGGTACTTCACAGGCATGTTGTGCCTAGTACCAATATCCCATGATATCATTGTGGGGGATGTTTATTGCCCTTGATAGTTTTTGGATTTTTTAAAAAAAATCAATTCTGAACTATGTGTAAATGGTGCACACACAAAAAACTACCATAAGGTCTGGATCATCTTTGTGAGGGTTCATTTCTGAGACAGAATGAAAATTGGCAGCTGTCTTTGAAATCCATAGATGTTGTTCAGCGGCCCCCTGTTTAGGGAATGCTGATTGAGAACACGATAATCTTCCCAACCCCCCCAACCCCTTTTCCAAGCATCTTTTCCTGCAAATTCAAGCCAGGCTTCCAGTTCCTTCTGTTTTAATATGTATGTTTTTCTTGCCTAATTACATTTCAGGAGGGATTTCTCAAACCACCTGAGATGAGGTCATATCCACAGTGAAATGAATCGGGAGAACTTGCTTGCCTTTTCTTCTTTTTTCCCAAAATCATAGCTAACAGATGCTTGGGGAGGGGGGGAAGCATTCCCTTTCAGTCATTCTTTCAAAAAACATACATGATCTCATGCATTTTGTGTCCATTCCACTTAGCTGTGTAGGTTTTAAAACTGCATTTCCATCATGCGCTTCTTTTGAAATACCATCCATTTCAAAGGGGAGTGCTATGAAAGAGGAGACGCTGATAACCCATGGAGCCGACACGCCCCAGGGTGCCTCTGGGGGTAATGTTGAGTTTGAAGTGAAATACGGCTGCCATCATACTTCACGGTTCAAGTTCAACGAGGAGGTCCCACTTGTTCGGCGGAACACGGTGACAACCGGGAATGGATTTGGAACTTGTTTTCAAAGGCTGAGTCCACCTCTAGCCAATTGGGTCCCTTGCCTTCACAAGCATTTCATTTGCCAACTAATGCTGATGCATTTTCAGAAGCTCCCGCTCTGTTGCCCCAGCTCTTGAAAACTGGAAAATGCTGTTACATGACATGGGTCCATCTATAGTCCTTTTCAGATGACACCGGAAGCCTACCAAACCCACAGAACAGGAGTGTGCAGTACCCCCAGTCCGTCCAATAGGCTTGATCTCCATATTTGGTTAACAGAGACAACAACGTGTATTTACCAGGCACACAGAGCCTCAGCATGAGTGGATGTTAATCTGAAAAATCCAGTGGTAGGGAAGCTGAGCACGCATGGTAAATACATCCCTTTCACTGACAACCGTGCATATCAGGAAGACTGTGGGCGGCAGATAGGGTTGCTGGCTCAAGCTTGGGAAATACCTGGGCTGATTTCGCACTAGAGCTGCCTCGATGTTGCGCCACCGTTTGCCCCAATACTATTGGTCGATTTCACACCCGAAGCTGCAGGGCTGCATTTTGACTCGCGGCTTTGCCCGATTTCCTCCACAGTTTCGTGATCCTCAAAAAACAGGATCACGAAACTGCGGGAGAAATCGGGCGAAGCCACGAGTCAAAATGCAGCCCCGCAGCTTCGGGTGTGAAATTGACCAATAGTATCAGGGCAAACGGCGGCGCAACATCGAGGCAGTTCTAGTGCGAAATCAGCCCTGGAGATTTGTGGGGATGGAGCTTGAGTAGGTTGGGGTATGGGAAAGGGGGTATCAATGGGGTATAATGCCATAGAGTCCATATTATGTACTGAGTTTGAACTGTACCGAGAAACTGACTTAGCTTGAGCACTTAAGAACAATAGATAGCCAGGATCCTGGAATGAACCTATTGAGCAGGAGTTGTAATGTAAGTAGCCTATCACAGGGAGTGTGTGTGTGGGGGGTGTTGTTTTGCATGCACAGAGCGAGTTTAGCTGGATCACGAATAAACTATGAGCTGATCACTATATACATCTTGAACCCAGTATATTTCAGTCCACCTTCCAAAGTGGCCATGTTCTCCAGCTGAACTGATCTCTGTTGCCTGGAGATCAATTGTAATCCCACGAGATCTCCAGCCACCACCTGGAAACAGGCATTATAGCTGGCCTATTGGAGGCATGTTTGTCAGCTTTGTGGAAGCACAGAACGGGAGATAAGTCGGCTGACAACCTCCGTCGCTTCCAGTTTTCAACAAGGTCAGATCATAGCAAGGAGTTCACCTGTTGAATGAAAGAATGTGACTGTATCAGCAATTTATAAGGGACACTAAAGGATTGTTGAATTTTGGTACATAGAAACAGAGATATGCATTAAAGATTGTTGAATTTTTGGTACATAGAAACAGAGATATTAATTGCATTCCATAAATTTAATTATTTATATAATTTGTATTTTTTTGTCATTTTTCATGGTGTGTATACTTTTTTCGACAACTTGTCCCGTGATCTCTCTACTTTTGTAACTACCCGGAAGCTGGCAAAACTAGCAGCAAGTACTGCCATTATAAGCGATTGGTGGGCTCGAGGTATGTCTGATTGTAATACCTGAAAAAGTTTTGTTCTGTGCATTTTAATCCCACCCATCTTCCAAAAAGCTCAGGATAATGTATGTCATTCTCCTTTCCCCATTTCCTCCTCACAACCAGCCTGTGAGATAGGTGAGACTGAGAGAGGGTGACTGGCCCAAGATCACCCAGTAAGCTTTATAGCAGAATAGAGATCTGAACCCTAGTCTACCAGGTGTTCTAACCGCTACACCAAACTGGCTCTCCAGTTTGGTGCTGTGGTTAAGTGTGCAGACTCTAATCTGGGAGAACCGGGTTTGATTCCCCACTCCTCCACTTGCACCTGCTGATGTGACCTTGGGTCAGTCACAAGCTTTGGCACAGCTGTCCTTGAAAAAGAGCAGTTTGTGTCAGAGTTCTCTCAGCCCCACCTAGCTCACAGGGTGTCTGTTGTGGGGAGGGGAAGGGAAAGGAGTTTGTAAGCCGCTCTGAGACTCCAAGTGAAGGTCGGGGCATAAATCCAATCTCTTCTTCTCTCTCTTCTGCCATCCAATGAAGTGAGAATAATGTTTTAGGTTGCTGTGTAGTTAAGTGGTACTGGTGTTTATGGACCGAGCACTGATGGCTAGAAGGCGCTTGGTTAAATGAAAACTCATTTCTTTGGTTCGTATGCTGAAGAGAAATCATTTGGAAGTTGGATGTAGGTATTGGAGGAGGCAGAAGTCTGAGTTCTTGCAGGCAAGAACCTGGCTGGCGAGAAGCAGCCCAAGACAGCTGCATGAGCTGAGTGCTGTTTGCTTTGGGGGAACTGTTGCTTCCATAGATAAGCACTGTCTGTCTCCGTGCTTTCTTGCTCCCACGCATTCAACTTGTAGGTTTGTAATTGAAAGAGACATGTTGCAAAAATGCCATAAATCTCCAGCACTTTTTCAACATAAGGAAATAGAAATTCCCCCCCCCACTTGGAGAAATGGGGGTGCACGGAACATTATTGCCATTTTTTAAAAACCCTTGCCACCATGCTCACAGGGATGTACACCTCCCTATCGATTTCCAGCTATAATCCCTGCTGGGAACACTCCACAGGTTTATTTATTTATAGTTTTAATTTATACCCCGCCCTCCCCGCAACGCGGGCTCAGGGCAGCTTACAGTCAGGCATAAGCCAGTATCAAATATAAAACATTTTTAAAACCATTTAAAAACTCAACAGGACCATAGCATTATTATTAACAAAGTGCTCTGTTCTTCCACAAGGTGGCATATTGCAACTGCCCCGCCAGCTCAGCGTCGTCTGCTCAGGGAGACACTGGTGTTCTCTCGTCCAGGGCCAGGCTATGATGGTAGTGACGGTAGTGGCGGCTCCTACTCATACGCCTGGCGGAAGAGCTCCGTCTTACAGGCCCTACGGAACTGTGCAAGGTCCCGCAGGGCCCGGATCTCCTCCGGGAGCTCGTTCCACCAGGCAGGAGCCGCCACCGAAAACGCCCTGGCCCTGGTGGCGGCCAGCCTGACTTCTTTGGGGCCTGGCATCGCCAGAAGGTGTCGGGTCCCCGACCGTAGTGCTCGCGGGGGAACATATGGGGAAAGGCGGTCCCTTAGGTACGCTGGACCCAGACCATATCTGGGTTCCCTTCAGAGGCTCAACTATGGCTGATAGTGGCTCACCTCAGGTCACAGAATGAGTCCATGGCCAAAGCAAGGTTTGGAAGGACAACTTAGTGGGGGTGGGAATGACAGAGGTTTATAAAATCATGCAGAGGGTGGGGAAAGTGGATAGAGAACTTTTTTCTTCTTCTCCTATAATATTGAAAGTCGGGGGGGGGCATCCTGCAAAGCTAATGGGCGATAGGTTCAGCGCACACAAAAGGAACTAATATTTTACCTCAGTGAATAATTAAATTGTGGAATTTACTGCCAGTTGACATAGTGATGGCCATCAATGCAGGTGACTTTAAAAGGAAATTGGACAGATTAATGGAGGAGAGATCCATCAATGGCTACTAGCCAAAGGGACTAAAGGGAACCTCCACATTCAGAGACAGGGAATCGCTGAATGCCGGTGCCAGGTGACAATATTAGGGAAAGGCCTTGGCCTCTATGCACTGTTGTTGGCCCTCCAGGGCAACAGGTTGTCCACTCAGCACAATACAATGCTGGTCTGATCCAGCAGAGCTCTTTTTATGCTCTTATGTATAACCTTATGAACTGAGGGTTTCCAGGCTCACTAGATGTAGATGCCATACTACTGCCCACCCTATTTTCAAGACTTTATGCTATCTTAAAAACGCATTCTGTGCCAGTGTCCTAAATTCTGAAAGAAGCTGGATTCATGACCTGTATAAATTATGCAGCTTTGTTTGCTTAATTGATTGCACATTGATCTGGGGGGACCGATGTATGGGGTTTCATATCTGCAACATCTGTTTGTGCAAACAATTCTTCCCCAAATCCTGTGCTAGATGAAAGAGGCCTGTATCTGGATTAGAGCATGTGTTTTTTGTGAATATGTGTAACATACATAAATCCATCCCTAAAAATCAGGATCTTGAAAGTGCAGCTAAAGTTTAGAGAAATACACAACCCTTAAGTCTAGTCTAGGGATTTATATTTTTATAAAGACTCCATTCTTTCATCTTTGCAAACTAGTGGGAAAACTGTTACAAACTTGAGGAATGCATGGATTTTTTTACAAATACAAAATCATACAGAACATCTTAAAATGGGGAGTTCGATTGGCAAGATTTTTCTTTTAAAAAATTCAGTCATTATGGAATTCCTTATGACTAATGTTTGTGCAATGCCTTTTATTTAATGGTCCCTAAATCAAATCTGCCTGGGTTTGTTTTAGAGCAAACAAGAGCTTTAGGTCCAATAACTGTCTGCAAAGGCTGTGCCTATAATCAGTCGGAAACTCACCAGGAGGTTATCTGATGTTTTGTCTGAGGTATACTATTGTGTCTTTTTTAAAAAATATCTCACAATCTTGGAATCTAGGAACTTGGCATGTTCCTTTCCCCCTGTTTGTGCAAACAAGAGCTAGCATATAGAATGTGATATAGAACAGAACTGGAGGATTTACTTCTTGAACTCGACAGGCTCTGTGTCAGTCTGGTGTCTCATCTTTGGGATGTCGTCAGTGTCTTTATTTATTTATTTACCTGCTTTCAAGCAAAAAACCAAAATTTATGAACAGCTTCCAGGCATTATTGCCTCTATCACTGCAACACCAACAGAAACCTAGATCTGTGATGTTCCTTCTCTTTCCTCTGTCCCCTACTCTGAAGGGTATTCTTTGAGTTCACAGGGTTAAGTGGCCCGGTTCTTGAGAATGGGAAAACACAGGTGCCCCCGTTTCCTCTTCGGCCTTAGTGAATTGGTTTGCGTAAATGCCCTATTGCTGATTAGGCTGAACACAAACTGTCCCCCACCCCTCCTACTGCACTATTGACTCTGGAGAGTGGGTGCTTTGAATATCCATAAAAACAGCAGCTTAAATACCGCTGGACATAAAAAGGGGCTGTTTAAGGGTGCTGTCACACCTCTGAAGTGGTAGGCCAGAGTTAATACTCTGAGTGAATGAAGGAGGAGATGTAAATAAGAGGGTGATTTTTTTGTGTTCTGAAATCTGTTGCTTTCAATCTCTCACCCCCTCTGCTCATCGGTCTTTGACTTGGAAGGTGGAAATGATGAGGCTGCCTTGTACCAAAGACAACTCTGACAACAGAGAAGTATGAACTAAAGAGAATGCGGAGGACGGTTGTGCCCTAAGCAATTACCTCGTTCCATGTAGGGGGGGGGGGGGGGGATACTTTTGGTCCTATTATGTTCCCCTTTTCCTGGCTTCTCCACAGCCAAAAGCTCCGACTTCCCTATTAGCCTCCGTTCCTACCCTTGTCATTAACCCTTCACCTTCAGGCTGAGAAAACAAGCAATTGGCTCTTCGGTTGCCCTGAAAACATCCCATTCTGTGCCTCATTAGCATTGTGTGGACTGGACGTTAATTTTACAGAGACGAGGAAGCTGTTCTGTTTGGACTGGGTCCCATTGAGAAGCAGGGAACAAAGCTTTTCCTTCAAAGCCAGCATCCTATTTCACTTGAAACTTTCAGCAATCAGCAAATTCCTTTCTTCTGTTGGAAGGGTATCCCAGTATGGTTTAAAGAAGAGGGAGTGGATGGGTGGGGGGGCAGAGGCTACAATAAAGAAAGAAGAAAAAGCTAATTTGTGTAGTTTAGTATGTAGGGGGAAATGCCTACATTTGAGGTGATTTGGGAATAATATGACTGTGTTCACACACTGGCCTGGTATCCTGAATGCACACTATAAACCATCCAGGTGGTACAACTCAGAAGGTGAGTGTACGTTATTTTCTGTATTAAAAAAATTATATCCCGCCCTTCAGCACAAAGGCTTACAACATACTAAAATACAGGAAATACCATAAAAATGAGATTGCTATAAAATATACAATAAAAATATCAAAAGCCATAATTCCATCCTGCCAACAAAGTAGTCAATACAATACCAAATTAAGAGTAACATAAAAGTATCTAGAATTTAGAAAACAGCAGAGAACGGAACAGAATTGCCAAGACCACCAGCTCTTAACAAAAATAGTCAGGTCACCAGATGCAGCACTAGGTGAACAGCTGGGGGATGGCATTTCAAAGTCAGGGGTGCCACAACTGAGAAGGACCTGCTTCTAGTCACAGTGAGTTGTGCATCTGCTACTGATAGAAGATGAAGCAGGGCCTGGTGCATGCATATCTTAATTGCCAGTGAAGCCTTCTTGATCCAGATCTCTCTTTCTGGACTGAATGTACGATTTTGTCAAAAACAGAGAACCTCCACGTTCAGATGCAGTATACCCAATTATCCGTGGCTGGAAACAAAGCGAATATGGCTGTTGCTATCATGTCATGTTGCAAACATCCTGGGAAAATCTGTCTGGCCCTTATTGGAAACAGAGAAGTTGGGCTTTTGTTCTACTTCAGCACAGTTCTTAACCAATTAAGCAGAAAGTCTTGCAGGGATCTGATACAACGGATCTGGCATGCATATCTAGTCCCTAAACAAGAGCTTAGAAATACTCTGCCCTTAATTAACTGCAAGCATAAACAGCGTTCCAGATAATTAAGCAAGCTTATTTTATTCCAAAGATTGGTAAGAAAAACAAATTTTAAAAAACACTAAATGTGCAATGTAAATTTCATCAACCTACCTCAAGTGATGGGACATCACTGGTCTTTAAGGTTGCCAACTCCAGGCTGGGAAATTGCTGGAGATTTGGGGGCAGAACATAGGGAGGGTGGGATTTGGGAAGGGGAAGGACCTCAGTGGGACATAGTGCCATAAAGCCCACCCTCTAAAGCAGCCATTTCCTCCAGGGCCACTGCACTCTGTCCTCTGGAGATGAGTGGTAATTCTGGAGCATCTCCAGTCCTCACCTGGAGGTTGGGAACCTCACTTAAGTCCCTGATGGCATGCATAGACCACTAACTTTGGTACAAACATTCCAGCCAATTAATGCAACATACAAAAAAAATAATTAACGGAGGCAAATAAAAGAACATAATAACATTATTTTTCTTTCTCAGAAACCTTCAAGCATCCCCCCCCCAGAGTACTTTAAATATATTATCATTTTAAAACCTCTGGAAGCCTTTGTTCTTGTGAAAGAAAACTGCTGTTTCATTTCCCTGAAGCCATTGATATAATATGATGCAAGAACATCAGAGGCGATCTAATCCAAGATAGGTGCCATCCCCAAGGGAACTCACTCTCCTTTTGTTTTACATTTCCATTGGAAATCTGGGAGATTTTGCATGCAAACGTCTTATTTCATGGAAGTGCTTTCTCAAATTGACAGATCCTATCTAGGACTGCGTTCCAGGCTTTTCAACGAAGTGGGGTGCAGAGTCTTCTGTTTACAGAATATTGATGCATCATCTGATAGGCGCTGAAATTGCTAACTTCTCTTTCACTGAAGCTGAGGCGATTTTCAACCAAGCCATTATCTAATCAAGAAGGGGAAAAAGAGAGAGTATTCCCTCCGCATCTTGTTTTTTCACATACCTGCCTGGCAAGCAGCACTTGGGCTGTTATACATCACGGCAGCTTTTTGAATTAGATGGGAACGTTGCTCTTGCAGAACTATTCATCATAGGCGAAAGGGTTTGAAAAGATATTGGAAGTTCCACAAACAGCTATCATCATCTTATTTTTTTCCCCCTTCCTCCTACAGATTAGCATTAATTAGAGCAGTGCTGCCCAGCGTTCTGATAGCCGATATGCTTTCTTTTTCTGAATTAAAATCAAAGGCACTCTCCTGTCTCACATTCAGAAAAAGCTTACCTTAAGAATGTTTAACTGTCCAAAATTAATCTCCCAGTCAGAGGAGAGTTTCAGAAGGGTAGCCTCAGGATGGGATCCACCCAGGTCTTCTGCAGTAGATGTGCTAGATCAGAGTCCAGTAACATCTTAGAGGCCAAAATTTTTTTCAGGGCATGAGCTTTTGAGAGTCAGATACTCAGAGGAGTTGTCACTCTTCTGGGCAAGCCTCCTCTGAGGGCAGGTAGTGGGTGCTGCCAGATCGAGGTTGGGGAACTCCTGGAGACCTTGGGGCTGGAGGCTGTGGAGGAGAGGGACCTCAGTGAGGCGCAATGCCACGGAGTCCTCCCTCTACTAACACTTTCTCCAGGGGGAACTGATCTCTGCAGTCTGGAGATGAGCTGTAATTCTGGGGGATCCAGACTACAGAGATCAGTGCCCTGGAGGAAATGGGTGCTTTGGAGGGTGGACTCTGTGGCACTGTACCCCACGGAGGTCCCTCCCCTTCCCAAGCTCCACCCCCAAATCACCAGGGGTTTCCCAACCTCGATCTGGCAGCCCTACGCACCTTATCCTCCGCCGGTGGCCAGGGTGGCTGGCAACCCTAAATACACCTGGGACCTTCAGAAATAGCGGCAACAACTAAAATGGACTGGGTCAGTGTGGTATTTTGGGCTTACAGCTATCTGTGTTTCATGGCATCCTGTTGAGTTTAGAAAATGTGTGTAGGATTACACTGTTGAGGTCATTCTGATATATTCTTGCAGTAAGCAATGTTTGTGTCCACACATGTTCACTGGTTTATTTCACCTATGAACGAGCTTGTCTCCCAAACACAAATCATGTTCTTTAGGGCAATTTGTTTGATCAAAACCTTCATAATAGCACTACATGAGAGGAGTTCTTCTCATAAACAGGCAACAGTTAACTGGGCTTTTAAAACCCATGCTTTTAAGCGATGTTTTGATGCTGCTTTTTTGTTGTGCGCATTTTTATGAATTGGGTTTATGGTTTTTTGTTGTCCCCCCCCCCCCACTGTTGTCTATTTTCATCAGTGACCATGAGAACTATTTATTCAGTGGGTAAATGGGATACAAGTACCTAAAACAAATTAATGTTCAGTGTCTTTTACTGCTGAATCTCTTGAAATTTAGATCCATGGACTTGGGAATTTGTTCATAAGTTTGCAAACCACACCTACATGCTTTCCAAGCATATTAGAATTGCTATGATATCCAAAAGGTACCCAGTTCCTTAGTAAGAAAGCATCTTTGAACCCGTGCCAATGTAAAACATCTTGAAACAGTAGCTGACATTCTTCCATGTCAAAGGGTGAATGTGCAAAATGTGGGGGAGGTTCTTCTGTTTTTGAATGTATGCAAAACTCCTGCAGTACAGAGGACCTTGGTTCGGATCCAAAGGTCATTTCCCACAGATGGAAGGAACTTTTCTGCTACCCCCTGAATATTGCTTCTGGCATACATGTAGGGATGCCAGCCTCCAAGTGGGACCTGGGGTTCCCTTGGAATTACAGTTCATTTCCAGACTACAGAGATCAGTTCCCCAAGAGAAAATGGCTGCTTTGGAGGGTGGACTCTATGGCACTGTACCCCACGGAGGTCTCTGTCCTTCCCAGGCTCCACCCCCAAATCACCAGGTGTTTCCCAGCCTGGATCTGGCAGCCCTACGCGCTTTATCCTCCGCCGGTGGCCAGGGGGCCTGGCAACCCTAAATACACGTGGGACCTTCCGAAATAGCGAGAGAAGTGAAATGTGGGTATGCAGAGGGGCAGATGCATTGGTGAAATATGACCTTTGGATACAGCCCTCTGACTCTTTGTAATACAGATTTGCTGTCTCTGTTGTTCTGCTGTTAGTTACTGACTTGTTCTGTTGTTATGGAGTGAAGGTGCTAGTTCTACCTGCCTGCTCATGTATAACTTCAGCATTTTATTTCTACTTCTTGTTGTTGTTGTTTTGTGTGTTCAGAAGTAGAAGGTTGGATGGGAGGTTTATGGTATATAAGGTAATTTATCTACACAGGGTTGCCAGCACAATACTGGCAGCCATCAGAAGACTTACCCACTCTGGTGGGGCCTTGTTGCCAATGTAGGAATATTGCTGGTGCCACACTGACATCGCTTCCGGGATGACTGAAAGTGATGTCGTTGCAGCACCAGGAGGCTCTAGCCTTTATCCAAAACTCTATGGTTTAAAGCTAGAGTTTTGGCTGAATGCTACAGAGTCCCTGGTGCCATAATGATGTCACTCCCAGTCACCCCAGAATTGACATCATTGTGACCCTGAAATTGCCAGTGGCTATCCCCCCCATTTTTCTCCCACCTCACAGCTGAATGGCCACGGGGAAGGGGCAATAGTGGGGGGACCTTGCAAGCCTGCCTACTCAATTAGGTTTATCCTCTTAGTAGTTCCTCCATTGTCTGCATGTACCAGTGTTGTTTAGTGGTTTGTGTGTTGAACTGGGATCTGGGAGACTTGGGTCTGAATCCATGAAAGATTGCTGGGACGCTCACTGTCTCTCAGCCTAACTTACCTCACAGATTTGTTACAACTCAGAGGGTTGCCAAGTTTGAATTGGGAAATTCCTAGGGATTTAGGGGTAGAGCCTGGGGAGGGCAGGGTTTGGGGAGGGACCTCATTCAATAGACTCCACCCTCCAAAGTAGCCATTTTCTCCAGAGGAACTGATCTCTGTCTTCTGGAGATCAGCTGTAATTCTGGGTGATCCCCAGGTCCTGCTTGGAGGTTGACAGCTCTAGTTGTGAGGGTAAAATGAGATATGGAGAACCACTGCCATAAACTCCTGGGGGGGAAAGGCAAGATAAACAGGTGTGTGTATATATATATACTGATGTAATTGTGGACACGACACATTTGCAAACTGAAAAGTCACTGGAGAGGAAGGTCCTCATTGTACACATTAAAATCAAGATAAGGCATACATTCCCCCCCCTTTTCTAGCATTTTTATTTTTATTTGAATTTTATTGAAACAGCAACAATCAAAATACAAACTTAAACATGAATAAGCAGATAGTTACATCAGTGCATAATATAACAAAAATTATTCAAGAAAACCTTATCATCAGCAAAGACTACTAAATGATCTTATATATCCAAAAACTCTACCAATAAATATAACTAACAATACCTTCTGTAAATAAATTTGGATCGCTGTGAACTATGAGCCTGTTGGCTCTGGAAGGCTGAAATAACAGATTTAGAACTGCAGAAGAGTCATAATACCATAGTATTGTGAATTGGTTCAGTAGCTTTTGGAGACGATATTCTGTTTATTCCAAAAATGGAAACCATTTATCTAATAGATTGGAGAAGCCTGAATGTGTCTCTGAGTTAGCTATAAAATCAGCTACTTTGTCCATTAAAAATATTTCCCAAATCTTTGCATACCAATTGTCAACAGGAGGGCATGGAGTCCTTTTTCCAATAAGCTGCAATTAGCCATTCAGCTGCTATAAGCAAAATCATAATGAGTTCCTGTTTAACTTTGGGGATTTCTGGGTTGTGTCATAAATCAATTAAAATAAGTTCAGGTTTTTCAGGAACCTGATAACCAGCAATGAGCTTGATTTGGCGAAGAATATCTTTCCAGAATTTATGAACAAATTTGCAAGTCCACCAACAATGTGTTATGTCCCCAATTCTCCACAACCCTTTCAACATTTGGAAGATATCTATGGATTTATATGATAAAGCATACATAACATACTTATACAACCCCATCATGCCCTGACAAACAAACATAAATTGCAGAGATATCATTGGTCAGTTTCTTAGCATGAAGAAAACATACCCCAGGAGTACAGAAATGAACATTTCAAGCAAACTTCTCTGCAGTGAACCTTTTCCTTTGTGCTTTATGTAATGCTTGCTGTGTTAAATGTGGGATGATGTTGGCAAGCAGTGGGATGGTTGAAGAAATGCAGATGGTGTCTTGTTTTGAGCACTGCTTGTGTCACACTATGGTGCAATACACCCTCCTAACCACGCTCTCCAATATGGCACCAACATATTTGGTTCACTTTAAGTGTATGTGGCTGCGGTCACACACGCTAAATAATCCACTTTCAATCCACTTTCGAATTGGATTTTGCCAGTTCACACAGGAAAAATCCAGTTGGAATGTGCATTGAAAGTGGATTATTTAGCGTGTGTGACTGCAGCCTGTGTGTGCGTAAGGTACGATTGAAATGGCCACCGTTATTAGTCTCCTGAGATTTACAGGGTTGAACCTTCTCTAGCTTTGGAAGGGAATTCTACAACTACCTACTTCAGTTTGTTCCACAGACTAACTTTTCTTACACTCAACAATATTTCTCCCGATAACCTGAACGCATCTTGTTCTGTGGTGTGTCCTTTGCTCTTTGGTTCAGTTTCCCTTTGGTTCAGTCTCTGCATACAAACCCGGTCGACCACCCTTTCTTAAATCTTCTTGTAACTGAGGGGAATAATATCCCCAGCTCTTTTGGCCTTCTTTGTAGATCATATTCCAAGTTGCTTATGACTTTTATTTTTTTCTTAAGCACCCTCTGCAACTTCGTTATCTTTTAAAATATGTGTTGGCCACTAACAGGCATTGACACCAATCCAGGGAACTGTGAGTACCTCAGAAGCTTGTGTGCCTGTGTTCTCATGGAATACTCAAGGATGGAAGCTGCTCACACAGCCTCATTTGTAGGAAGCAGGTGGAAGAAGGGATCTGGGCTCACTGTGTGCAGATCCCTATAGCACAGTGGTGGCGAACCTATGGCACGGGTGCCAGAGGTGGCACTCAGAGCCCTCTCTGTGGGCACGCGTGCCATCGCCCCAGCCAGGCCCAAACCATCATTAAAGTGTCGGATTCTCTGCCGAATAATTTTAAGTCAATGAAAGCATTTGGGATTGCTTTCCTTACTTTGTTTGGATCATCTTAAGTTAATGTATGAGCTGTTTTTTCTAAAGTAAAACCTCAGTATTCGGGTTAAATTGCCGTGTTGGCACTTTGCGATAAATAAGTGGGTTTTGGGTCGCAGTTTGGGCACTAAAAGGTTTACCATCACTGCTATACCACACTGCAGAATGAAAGAGTTCTTTTGAGGAAAATATCTCACAGTGTTGATCGGTGGCATCACAGCACCGTCCCCCTTTTTTATTTTTTGTGCATTCTTATAGCAATATATTGATATGGTACTGTAGTGATACTGGAGAAGGAAATGGCAACCCACTCCAGTATCTTTACCAAGAAAACCCCATGGGCTAAAAGATATGACACCAGAAGATGAGCCCCTCAGGTCGGAAGGTGTCCGATATGCTACCGGGGAAGAGCAGAGGGCAAGTACAAGTAACCCCAGAAAGAGTGAAGCGGCTGGGCCAAAGCCGAAAGGACGCTCAGCTGTGGATGTGTCTGATGGTGAAAGGAAAGTCCGATGCTCAAAGAACAATACGGCATAGGAATTAGGAACCTGGAATGTAAGATCTATGAATCAAGGTAAGCTTGACGTGGTCAAAAATGAGATGGCAAGACTGAACATCGACATCTTAAGAATCAGCGAACTAAAGTGGACGGGAATGGTCGAATTTAACTCAGAAGACCATTATATCTACCACTGCGGCCAAGAATCCCGTAGAGAAAATGGTGTGGCCTTTATAGTCAACAAGAGAGTGTGAAAGGCAGTAATGGGATACAATCTCAAAAATGACAGAATGATCTCGGTCCAAATCCAAGGCAAACCATTCAACATCACAGTAATCCAAGTCTGTGCCTCATCTACTGACGCAGAAGAGGCTGAAGTGGACCGGTTCTATGAGGACCTACAACACCTCCTAGAACTAACACCAAAAAAAGATGTCCTCATCATCATAGGGGACTGGAATGCTAAAGTAGGAAGTCTAACCGGAATAACAGACTAGTTTGGCCTTGGAGAACAAAATGAAGCAGGGCAAAGGCTAACAGAGAGAACACGCTGGTCATAATGAACACCCTGTTCCAACAACCTAAGAGGCGACTCTATACATGGACATCACCAGATGGGCAACACTGAAATCAGACTGACTATGTCATTTGCAGTCAAAGATGGAGAAGCTCTATATAGTCAGTAAAAACAAGACCTGGAGTTGACTGTGGCTCAGATCATGAGCTACTCATTGCAAAATTCAGACTTAAACTGAAGAAAGTTCGGAAAACCACTAGGCCATTCAGGTTTGACCTAGATCACATCCCTGATGAATATACAGTGGAGGTGAAGAATAGGTTTAAGGGACTAGATTTGATAGATAAAGTGCCTGAAGAACTATGGACGGAGGTTCATGACATTGTACAGGAGGCAGCAATCAGCACCATCCCAAAGAAAAATAAATGCAAGAAAGCAAAGTGGCTGTCTGATGAGGCTTTACAAATAGCAGAGGAAAGAAGGAAAGTGAAATGCAAAGGTGAAAAGGTAAAATTTACCCAACTGAATGCAGATTTCCAGAGATTTCCCTTCCTACAAAATTGTTTGTTGATATTACTATGAGGTACGTTAGATTGGTCACTCATGGCTTGACAGTAGGTTTGCCAGCTGGTGGGGGGTGGGAGGGAGCTTTCCGGGAGTGGTGCAGAGTGATGCAATGTGCTGATGTCACACGGAAGTGATGTCAGCACGCTGGGGACATCGTGCCCAGGGCTGCAAAGAGAGAAAAGAAGAGAAGGCTGGTTGGGTTTCACTTTTCTGGCACTTGCTTTTGCTTACCTTCTCTAGCAGCTGAGCTCTGAGGCCGGCAACGCTTCCTCTCCCATGGAATTGTTGCCCGGCTGCCTTCGGTCCTCTGCCAGAGCAAAGGGCAGCCGGCCGAACCACTTTGATTTCGCCTTTTCCAGCAGCCAGGAAAGGCTCCAGTGCCGCTGGGGAGGGCAGCTAGGTCTGCCTCCTCCCCCACATGTGTTGCTGGGGTGCAGGTGCTGCAAGCCAAGTGAGCATCTGTCCTGGAGGAGGCTGACCAGGATGGCTGGCCCACCCTGCGACCCGATCTAAGGCATGCTTGCCCAGGAGCAAGGAGTTCCATTGTACTCCCAAGCAAGCCTGCGAGTAGTTGCAACCCATGTGACATCAGCACATCACGTTTGGGGCAGGATTTCCTTCCACTCGCCAACTGGCCGGTAGCAGGCAGAAGCCCAAAAACTCAGGGGATCCCCCACCCCCAACTGGGGAATCGCATCCCTGCTTCACAGTCATACCAATACAAACTCCATAAATGTTGTCACAGGCTTGCCCGCTTGCCTGTTCTTCTCTTTGTAGTGGGCGATATGTTGTTTTAAGCCAAAATAGTGCTTTTCAGAAGTGTTCAGCATTTGCCTGTGTTCATGCCAATGCCAAAAGACGTAAACAAACCCTGCGTCAGACCACTGCTGAATATTTTAATACCATCTTAGAATTTTTGAAACATACAATCTTACTAAAATTACTTCATTTCTCATTACAGAAATGCATGAGATCAGAAACACACAAAAATTACTGTCTAAGGAGTGTATAAAAGAACCTCCGTATTCAGCACATGGAAACCATTCCCGTTCTATCTGGCATCAGTATAAACAGCAGGAAAGTAGCTTTTCTCTCCTCTGTGGCCCCCAGCCTTTACCTTCTTCTTCAAACAAGTTTAGAACATAAATATTATACAGCCTCCACAAGGAGGCCACAGTTTGTTCAATCAGTACCTCCTCCTAGACCAGCCATGGGCCTATGCACCCCCTTCTAGAGAAGACTAAATGGAGCCCTATAGCTCTTTGAATCGGCCCAGTGTGTAGGTAAATACTGTGGCAACAGTAGCTTGTAGAGCACAGGTCATCATGTTTGCACCTTGAATTTTGGGGTGGGAGGTCATTGATATGGAAACCCAGACAGAAGCTCTGTTCAGAATGTCAGGAGGATCTGGTCAGGCATGTTTAGGATAGACTCCTGTGAGTTCCTAGTAGTGCAGAGGGATGCAGTCCCATGTCAGATATAACATGTAACTCCAGACCAATGCTCCCTCTACACTGTGGAGTCTTGGGAGCAAAAGTTCTACTTTGTGAGCTACTGGCATTAAAGTTGTGAGCCAGCGATTTGGCTGCTGCATAAATGAGTTTGCTCTGGAGCCATCCCTTCCTGAGCTAAGACAAAAAAGTGTGAGCTGGAGGTTAAAAAACTGTGAGCTAGCTCACACTAACTCAGCTTAGAGGGAACACTGCTCCAGACTAAAAGACTAGAAGTGGGACTGGATTTGAGACCAGATTTACCAGCCTTAGGAC
>NW_015164720.1:6453-6573 GCF_001447785.1 Gekko japonicus | reverse complement strand
AGCCGGAACTCTGTTCCTGTGCGTTCCTGCCCAAAAATAGCCCTGGGAAGGACTAATCAGGACACCCCGACCTGGATAGCCCAGGCTAGCCTGATCTCGTCAGTTCTTGGAAGCAAAGCA
>NW_015164720.1:0-5875 GCF_001447785.1 Gekko japonicus | reverse complement strand
CAATTTGAAGTGTATTTATTAAATCATAATTCAAAACAGGACTTGGGTGGGAATCTGCAGCTGGAAGTGATAGGCAAAAGGGAAAGATAGCTTTTAAAAAGTTATTCTAAACACATGAATCAGAGAGCGATCTAAGCAAAGCAATGAGTGGGGGATTTGCATGTGGAGTATCAAGGGAAGGCAAATGGAGAGACGGTTTTGCTGGCTTCCATTCTTCTTAGGCAGAGCATTGCATTGTTCTGTAGAACTCCTGAGAACTAAAGTAGCTCCTGTGTAGTTTTTGGTTCTGTTACTTAGGCCTTGTTCTTATGAAGAGCAAGAGAAGAGAGTTTCTTGACTGCATTGCTTCAGGATGTAAGTTGGGTGCCCATGCAATGTAGGGGTTGTGACTACCCCTGATTTCCACTAGGGGCAGAGCTCAGCCACTGGGGGGCAGCCCGTTGCCTCTTCGGGGCCCCCCCCCCCCCGGTGCGCCCACCAATTTTCAAACTAAATGCATTTTAGGAAGAATGAAAAACACAAAATTTGACATTTACAGATCAGTCGTTTATTTTTTATATTACTAAAGTACTCCACCAACCACTATAATCAGTGGTCAAGGGAAACAGATGTTGTCAGAGGGGGCAGAGCTCAGCCACTGGGGGGCAGCCCGTTGCCCCACTAGGTAGAACCGTTCTGCCAAAGCAGGGAGCCCCTTTGGCCATTTAGCCAGTGAGTACATAGAAATGCCTACCTAGTCTGAAAGGGGGCTGGTTTTCCTGTTTTCATCACTGATTTGTATATGTGTGTATGTAAAGTGCCATCAAGTTGCAGCTGATTTATGGCCACCCTATATCCACCAACCACTATAATCAGTGGTCAAGGGAAACAGATGTTGTCAGAGTACAAAGTACCAGCATAAGATCTGGTGATTATATAAGATCCCCCACCTGGAATGTTGCCCTTGCAATCTACTAGTTGGGTGGCTGAAAACTGGATGGCTAACTCAAAATAGTTGGAGGCATGTGTTATTTCAGCCAACTGATTAGTTCTGAGAAGAAGAAAGGGGAGAGAAATGGAAAACTGCACGTGACGAACAGACTGAGAGTTAGGGTTGCCAGCCTCCAGGTGGGGCCTGTTGGATCTCCAGCTTTTACAACTGATCTCCAGCTGACAGAGATCAACACCCTTGGAGAAAATGGCTGCTTTGAAGGGTGACCTCTATGGCACTGCACCGTGCTGAGGGTCTTCCCCTCCCCAAACCCCGCCCTCTCCTGGATCCACCCCCAAAGTCTCCAGGTACTTTCCAACCCAGACCTGCCGACCCTACTGAGAGCTGAGATTATTGCACAATCTCGTCATTCTTGCCCAGAGCTATGTCCCACTGATCTCAATATTGGCTGCTCTTGAGTAAGTGTGCCTACGGCTGCAGCTTGAACAAGCTTGAACATTCAAGGTATAGTTCCAGCAAACTTTGTCGCAGAACATACATCTTCACAAACAGCTTCATTTATACTTGTTATCCATAGCCACTTTTTACACCTTTTCAGACAACCCAAGCACATATAACGAATGTGTATTTTATGGGGAGATACGACGTTGTAGGAGAAACTGTGGAACTTACTGTCCACCTAAACCCCCTCACTGGTTTGTTGTGAGGATAAAATGGAGAGGAGAGGGACATTGAAAAGTACGCATACGGAGAGTGATTCAGCTAAGCATATCTTTATTTAGACAGGAACAAGACGCTGGGGCCGGCTCACAGGCCGGTTTATATTCCCTCAGAACCCACCACCAAAACACACACGCCCACTTCCCGATAGACTATTTACAGTAACCGAGAGACCTATTGGCCTCATGGTTTGGGACCTAGCCCACTGATAGGGCCGGCTAGGATCCTTCTGGTCCATTGTCTTTAGGTGTGAAGCTTCAGGTTTGGTCCCTGGGCAAGTCCGGACATGCCCGGCCCTGTCAGGGCTGGATACACTACAGCCATGAAGCTCATTTGATGGCTGGGAGCCAGCCTCTCTATCTCTCTCTGTCTGACCTACCTCAAAGGTTGTGAAGAGAATAAAATGAAGAGAAGGCCAATTAAACCTGCTGGATGACTTGGGAACAGCCATGGATTCTCTCTCAGCCTCACCTACTTTCCAGGGATGTTGGGAGGATAAAAAGGGCAGAGGAACACATGAAGCTCACTGAATGAACTCTCTCCTCTCACACAGGCAGGCCCGCTCTCTCTTTCTCTCTCTCTCTGCCTAAACTATCTCACAGGGTTGTAATGGGGGGGGGGGGAATAAAACAGAGAAGGGGAGAACCACGAAGACCACTCTTTTTCAGTCTAACCTACCTCACAGTTGTTGTTGTGAAGATAAAATGGAGGAGAGAGAATCAGCATACAGCACCCTGAACTCTCTGGAGGAAGGGTGAGAGGGGAAGAAATGGTGCTGATTCTGAACAAATACAAGAGTAAGGGGTTAACTTGGTGGGTGTGGACCCCTCAAAACCCCTTCATGAGTTAGCAACGTAATTCTCCCCTCCTCCAGTTTATCCTCACAAAACAGCCCCATGAGGTAGGATAGACTGAAAGAATGTGTGGCCCAAGGTCACCCAGAGGAGATGCGTGGCTGTGGCTCGGAGGGGCTTTCCTCCCACCCGCAGCTGCACTCCCATGCCAAATAGACCAACGCTCAGACAGTCTCGGCGCCGCACGAAGCAGGCGGTGGTGGGTGCCTCGGCAGAGCTCAGATGCGGCCCCGGCATGCAGTCATTGAGCAAGCATTGCTGGTTCGACCCGAGCTGCCCACGGGAAGGCCGAAGCAGGGTGGCCCCTGCAGGTAGCCTCCCTCTGAACAGGGAGGCTCTCTTTGGCTGTCTCCACAGGCGCCTCCTCCCTCCCAGGTTCCTTGGCTGCTGCTCCCCGGCCACGGTGCTGCTCCTGCATGTCTAAGCTGGGGCTGCTGGTGGCCATTCTGGTGCCCTGCAAAGAGAGTGGCTCCCGGCAGAAGGAAGGCGCTCTCTCACCCCGGGGAGGTGGAGGTGGCTGGCCAGAGCTTTGGGGCCTGAAAGGGAAGTACCCCTCTGCTGGGTCTTCCTCCCGCCCCCCCGGACCCCAGGCCAAGATACCACCACTGCCGGTTCCCAGCAAAAGGCGTACAGTGGCTTCCTCCCCCACCCCCCAAAACCCCACCCTACCTTGTACTCCTGGGCTGCCTTGTCCGCTGGGACCACGTTGTGCCCTGGGTGGTCTTCGGGCATGTAGGAAGAGCAACCGAGGAGGAGCGGACAGGCACAGCCGGGCGAGCAGAGTAGCAGCACCTCAGGGCTTTTGGTGAGGTGAGGGAGGGGTCGGACGGGGCGGCAAGCCAGTGTGGCGCCCTTCTACAAGTGGTTCTCTAGGCAACTGCCTAAATTGCGTCTATGGACGGTCCGGCCCTGCCTATAGGGTTGTCAAGGCAAGAGACTAACAGAGGTGGATCGCCATTGCCTTCCTCTGCATAGCGACCCAGGAATTCCTTGGTGGTCTCCCATCCAAATAATAACCAGGGCCAACCCTGCTTAGCTTCTGAGATCTGACAAGATTGGGCTCATTTGGACCATCCAAGTCATGAAGGATACTGGCCAATGTATGCAGGACCGGGGGGAGAGAGATCACACACATAAATATGTGGTGTTTAATGTTAACTATGATAGTGGTAGAACAGCATGTGAATGCTTTCCAACATAAAATTTTCCTTTATGGATTGTTCTAAAGCAGGGGTCCTCAAACTACGGCCCGTGGGCCACATGCGGCCCACCGAAAACATTTATCCAGCCCGCCGGGTGTTTTTGCCGTCGCCGCCTGTCCTGCTTAGCAGCCGACTTGTCCTGGGCCCGCAGTGCGCATGTGTGGAATGTGCACCGCACTCAGGGCCCAAGTCAATCAAGGCTCAAGTCAATCAGCACATGATGTGGTCCTCTTCTCAGTCCCGCGCCGCGTGGCTTTGTGGGGGGGGGGCAGGATGGTCGGCTAGTTCCGCCCCCCGCCCCGCCCCCAGTCCTCCAATGGTCTGAGGGACAATGAACTGGCACCCTGTTTAAAAAGTTTGAGGACCCCTGTTCTAAAGTGTGGGGGAGCAGAAACTGCAATTGTAAGTTTGTGTGTGGGAAGGGTGTATGTTTGAAATGGTACCATCAAGAAAGGGTTGCGTCTTAATTCTGTAAGTCTGACTTAGCTAAAAAGCCATGATTTCTTGTACACCAGAATTCAGATGTACCCATTTTCTTATATCAAAAGGTGGGTCAGAAATAATTTTTCAAAAATCTTCTAAATATATAATTTGTACTATGAACAAAATGTAAATGTGAAGTGTAGCACATTCTTCTTAAGTCTGTGATAGTGTTGTATTTTTTTAAACCAAAGGTGCAAGTGAAGAAAAATGAAGGGATATAGGCTAGTCCCTCACTAGAGATGATGATGATAACTCATTCATCCCTCTGCCATTACTGGCTTTCCAAGCAAATAATGGGAATCGTAACCTTTCTAAAATCCTTTCCAAATTGTTGCTTAGATGTGCCTTATCTTGGGCAAATCTCTCACCTAAGTGGATTCACCAGGGCTTTTTTTCTGGGGGAATGTGCTGGAACGGAGTTCCGGAACCTCTTCAACAACATTCTTTTTAAAATGTTTAAAAGTTCATGAATTTTCAGTATACAGATTGAAAACTTCATTTCCCTCCTGAGAGTTCTGGCACCTCCCCCCCCCAAGCCCCGATTCACACTATATCCTCTCAAGTAAAACCTTCCATGTTGATTTATCTATTGAAGGACTACTGATGTCTACTACAGAAGCCGTTTGCCCCAACACAAACATGTCAATTTCACACCCGAGGCTGCAGGGCTGTTGATTTATATTATACTTGCTGTTATGCTTAATTGATCATTATATACATTATATACTTGCTTATTTGCTTGTGCGTTCATTTTCTGTCAGTGGTGTTTTCTTTTTTGATCAATTTAACTCAGGCAGAATGATCATGTTTTAAATTATCTTGGATATTTCTTGGAGTTGTTTGATATCTCACAGTGGGAGAGTAGAAGTATAGTGAGTTGTGGACCAGTTTACGTGTCATATAAGACTTTCCATGGAGTCCCTACCTCTGATATTATAGGGGAGAAGTAAACGGCAATGCTTAGTACAAGATTTGCACTGCAGTCCTACGTAGGGTTAAACTCTTCTATGACCATTGACGTCAATGGTCTTAGAAAGGTGTACCTCTGTTTAGGATTGTACTGTTGGGCCTGGGTGTGTGAAAGACAGCCCAGGCAGCTGAAACAAGCATGAAGAAACAAATCAAGGCGGTTTCCATATTGAAGTTTGTCTATGTACGAATCCCTTAAGAACATTCTTCTCAGGTTGATGTTTTCAAGATGTTCAGCATGAATGTGACCAGGATCTCCCATGTGTGAGATCCCCCGCCCCCATTCATATTTTTTGTTAGTAAAAAGGAAATGTTAGCAAGCAATGATAAATCTCTCCTTCAACTTAATTTGTAGCTTTCAGACATTTTATTTCAGTTAGCAGTAGAGTTCAAGTAAAGATTTCCTCCCCTTGAAGTTCAAGTATATAAACCTAGTCCCCCCCCCAATTTCTCATAGTTAAGAAGAGAATCCACTTTTTTTAACAATCTGAAGGGCAAACCATGGCCCTCATACATGATAATCACCTTCTGAAATCTTGCATTTCCTAAAATTTTCATCACAAAATATAGACTTGCATATATGAAAGTGTAACTTAATTGCAAATCTTTGCTGAAAATGTATGCATCTGATAGAGAACACATATATTCTGTGGCAGTTGACCTCCGGATGGCAGATGTTGTGGGCCCACAATAGAAGGAGGAGGAGGAGGAGGAGG
>NW_015164719.1:345958-357228 GCF_001447785.1 Gekko japonicus | reverse complement strand
TCCATCTTAGCCCGACCGGAAGCCAGAAATTATAGTTTTTTTCAATCATAGTGGAAAACAGAATTCTGTAACCCTTCAGCAGCAACCATCTATACCTTTTGCCAGTAGCCACTGATGGACCTCTGATCCATGTGTTTATCCAGTTGAAGATTAATTTTACTTTTTATTTTAGTTTCTAATCTGAACGTGAGTAAAAGATTTGAACATGGTGCTAGCAAGCGCAAGAGACAGAGACTTGAAAATGCTATGGAAATGAAGTTAAGACCAAACACTGCTTTCGTGCATCAACCACTCATTGAAGGTTTATGGTCACTAACTTCTCAGGAGAGAGGAGTTTTTCAGGACTCAAAATAATTAAAAATTAATTAAGGGCTATGATGTCTCAATGCACTGAGCATTCTGTACATTGAAAGTGACAAACTTAAACAAATTTTGATGAAGTTTTGGATGATTTTGCTATGAGGAGGGCTAGAAAAAAACATTTTTAGTCTTACTGTATTTGATGGTTGTAGTTTACTTCTTAATATGTTTTTTAAAACTGACTATTTAATGACAACATAAAGTAGATTCAAAAAGTGCCGTACTGTCAGGTAATCATGATCATATTATTTACACTTCCCAGGCAATATAATTTGTAAACTCAAGGGTTTTTTTAAAGAATAACATTACAACTTCTTTTTCCTAAAAAAAAAAAAATCCTAAAAAGGTTTACAAAGTTCAGTTATTGAAAAGTTTTTCAGTGTTAATTTTAACATTTATGCATTTTTTTCAATCACTATGGTATTTAACCTTTAGAGGAGAAATTGTGAATTGCAGAATTTTAAATACCAATCATCATCCTTGGCTTCACTCAATTTTGTTTATAACACTCTTCCATTTTCTTCTAGTCTTGAGGGTGGGGGATTGGGAGGGGCCTCACAAGTGGAGTAGCCTAGGACCTCTCTTCATCTAAATCCAGCTCTGACTGTCTCTCCAACACAAAAAGGAAACAATGCGGAGACTTCCTGTACAGCTCTTTGTGAGCAAATACATCCGGTCATATGTATTTGATTTAAGAACTCTCGTGTTAAACAGTCACACTGCCACTTAGAAAACCTGAATCCCACAAAATTCAACTCAGCTCCAGAAAACAGAATTATTTGGTATCAGTGAACATCAATAACATTTTAGAAGAAAAAATGCCCCTTGCTTTAACCCTTAAAAGTTTCATTCTTCTATAACACTGGATGTATAACCCTAGAAGACTAATTGGGTAGACACTATTAGATCAGCTGTCAGAAACTGACTCAAAGAACTGAAGCTTTCATATTCCCATCTATCATATTTAAAAGAAAAGTACTTTTCAATTGTTTCTTTTTTTTAAACTGCAAATGTTTTATTTAAAAGAACATTTGTCTTTAAAACCATGCCATATTCCATCACTTTATGGCAGATCCACTGCTAATGAGATAAAAAAGAATGTATTAATAAATCAAACATTAACAATTTGCCATATTTTTACAGCCTATTTAGAGAAGCAGAGTACAGGTGATTAATGCCACTTTCATTCTGAGCTGGGATGTGGAATGGTATAGCACAGCCCGATCTCATCAGATCACAGAAGCTAAGCAGAGTCGGTACTTAGACCCGAGACCACCAAGGAAAACTTTGCAGATGCAGGCACTGGCAAACCACCTCTGCTTAATCACTTGCCCTTGAAAACCCTATGAGGTCACTATAAATTGGCTGTGACTTGACAGCACACCCCCCCCACACACACACACACATTATGAATTAAGATTAACTCAGGCATTACAACAGTGTCATGGGCCCAGCTGAAAAATCTTTCTCCCTGCAGTTGAGGTTTGACATCCTAGCTCATAAGGGGCAATATGCTTCAGATGGATCACATGTTAAATCTCTACATGTGGATTTACTTTGTAATCCTACCAACATGCATGAAGTCACCACATTAAGATCCAGACCAATAGGGTTGCCAAAGTGCATGTATCCAAGTGTACAAAGACATGTATTTGTCATTCACATTTCACGTATTTGTTGCAGGAAATATCAGCATAACCCCAACATACCAGCAATAAATATGACTGCTCTGTAAATGTGGATCCTCTTTTAAGAAGCTGTGTGCACACTCTTAGGAGCTGCTGCAGTTGTTGTCCACAGGCAACACTTAGCATGCATGGCATGCAATTGAAAAAGGCTGTCTACCAAAGGAATTAACCTGGTCACCCCTTCCCTGAACATTTCAGAGACAATGGTGCAGGCCATTTGGTAGATCAGAAGCCATCTTCTCATATATGTCACTGAGTATATTGCCACGTGCAAGGAGCTTTAGACAGGAACCACAGTATCTGCTTAGAAATGAATTTACTGACTATTGCCCCTGAGCCTCAGTGGATTCTCAAACAGAAAATTCTGCAGAAGTGAAAAGTAGCTTTTGAGAAGATGTCACTAAACTGGAAGGGAACACAAATCACACCATCAGGAGATTGCAAATTGTGTGCAAATACTGTAGCACAGTAAGGCAGGATTTGCCTCCGATAACCTGATATGCAATGGCATGCCAGATAGCTCCAATATGCTTTGCCTTACTTGAGCTGCAGGAACTGGAACCCTTGCCTGTAGCCATACCTTTCTTCTAAGGTTTTGCCTCTTGTCATTGTGCATAAATCTTGCTCAGTCTTTGGGCCATGGTCTGCTACACTTAAAATCAAAAGCCTTCTTCACTACCAGGCGTCTTCGACCATAGATCAAATAAATCCACAGAGACAAGCTGAAATCTGATAGCCTCCAGAAAGATTTTTCTATAATGTCAAAAATGGTATTTGAAAGCTTCTTTTTTTAAAAAAAATAAACAATTCTTTTCTCTTGGTCTTCAACTAATGTGCACAGTTAAGGCGTGTCACTGCAAAATACTGTTTACAGCCTCAAACTTATGAGACTAAGTCTTCAAAAGCTGAGAGGCTGTACTTCCCCTCACAAATGGCTCAGAGATATGACCCTTTTTATCATGGCGCCTTTTTGGGATTGACTGACATGATATTTGATATGAAAAAAATACGGTTTTCCACAAAATCTATGGGAGCCATAATATGATAAGAGACATAAGAGACGCCAATGTTGGGCCAAAGGCCCATCCAGTCCAACACTCTGTATCACACAGTGGCCAGAAATACCAGTGCCATCAGGAGGTCCACCAGTGGGGCCAGGACATTAGAAGCCCTCCCACTGTTGACCCCCCCTAGCACCAAGAAGACAGAGCATCACTTGCCCCAGAGCCCCTATCTATACCTTGTGGCTAATAGCCACTGATGGACCTCTGCTCCATATGCTTATCTAATTCCCTTTTGAAGCCATCCATGCTTGTAGCCGCCACCACTTCCTGTGGCAGTGAATTCCATGTGTTAATCATGTGGGTGAAGAAGGACTTCCTTTTATCCGTTCTAACCCAACCGCTCTACAGTTTCATGGAGTGCCCACGAGTTCTCCTATTGTGAGAAAGGGGGAAAAGTACCTCTTTCTCTACCTGCTCTATCCCATGCATAATCTTATAAACCTCAATCATGTCTCCCCTCGGTCGTCGTTTCTCCAAGCTAAAGAGCCCTAAGCGCTTTAACCTTTCCTCATAGGGAAAGTGTTCTAACCCTTTTATCATTCAAGTTGCCCTTTTCTGCACTTTTTCCAAAGCTATAATATCCTTTTTAAGGTGTGGTGACCAGAGCTGCACACAGTATTCCAGATGAGGTCCCACCATTGATTTATATAGGGTCATTATGATATTGGCTGATCTGTTTTCAATACCCATCCTAATAATCCCCAGCATAGCATTGGCCTTTTTATTGCAGTCACACACTGTCTCGATATTTTCAGTGAGTTATCTACTACAACTCCAAGATCTCTCTCTTGATCAGTCTCTGCCAGTTCAGACCCTACCAATGTGTATTTATATTTAAGATTTTTGGCTCCAATGTGCATCACCTTGCACTTGGCCACATTGAACCCCATTTGCCATGTTGACGCCCACTCGCCCATCCTTGACAGATCCCTTTGGAGTGCCTCACAATCCTCACTGGTTTTCACCACCCTGAACATCTTTGTATCATCCGCAAATTTAGCCACTTCGCTACTTACTCCCAACTCGAAATCATTAATGAACAAGTTAAAAAGCAGTGGACCAAGTACTGATCCCTGCGGTACCCCACTGCTTACCACCCTCCACTGAGAAAATTGTGGCTCACCATTATCAAAGGTGCTTAGCACATTCTTTACAGGGTGAATAAATAGGAAAGATAGGTCCAAAATAGGCAACATGGGAGCATGGTAAGACACTAGATGCCATCATGAAGTATTTGTGAATTTCCTACATTGTACAGGACGTTGGACTAGATTACCTTGGTTGTCCCTTCCAACTCTGTGCTTCTATGCCTCTATGAATATTGGTTTGCTGGTTTGTTCAAAACACTATTAGAGACAAATTTATTCCTGGCAACTGAGGGCCTCAGTATAAAATGAGGCGGGGTGTTTTATTGTTACCCATGTGTGGAAGAACTACTATACAAAACAACTCTCCAAACTGACTCCTGAATCATCATCCTCTTGTTCTGGTTGTGGCCAAGAAGGGAAGTTTTGTCAAAAAGCTTTTGCCACCTTGCATCCAATTTCCAGGAGGGGAAGGTATACTCTATGTAAGTGTAGGCTTAGTTAGCATTACACCTTTCAGTTGTTTTGTTTAGTGTTCTGACTCTAGTAACTAGGGTTGCCAACCTCCAGGTGGAGCCTGGAGGTTCTTCTGGAATTACAATTGATCTCCAGGATACACAGATCCATTCCCCTGGAGAAAATGGCTCTGCTTTGGAAGGTGAACTGTATGGCATTATACCCCACCCTCCCCAGGAACCACTCTCAATTCTCCAGGAATTTCCTATCCCAGAGTTGGCAACCATGTTAGCAACTGTCTTCTAAGTATTTTAAAATTTGAGTATACTTAAATCTGCCAGGGTGGGGGCTAGCTGACTCAGTCCAAAGTTAATGCCTCCTTGAGAGATGGGGTGGTCCCCCCAGCTTTGAAAAAGGCTGCCGTGCATCCACTGTTAAATAATTCTTCCCTGTACTCAGGAGATTTCAATAACTATTGACCAGTCTAAAATGTCGCATTCTTCAGCAAGGTGACTGAATGGTGGTAGGTGGAAAACTTCCCGTGTTCATGGAAGAAGCAGATTGTTTTGGATTCTTTCCAGCCTAGTTTCAGGCCTGGCTATGGGACTGCAATATTCTTGGTTGCTCTGGTGAATGAACAAGATGGGGAGATGGACAAAGGAAGTGTGAATCTGTTGATTCTTCTGGACCTCTCACTCACATTCAGTATCATCTACCATGTATACTTCTGTACTGTCTTTCCAGGTGCCATTTTGTGGTCATTCCAGTCCTACTAGAAAGGTAGGTTTCAGAAGGTGATGCTGGGGGACTGCTGCTCAGCCGCTCTAGAGTCCTGCAAGAATCCATTTTTCCCCCTATGCTTTTCATCATCTACATGAAACCTCTGCATGAAGTCATAGGGAGATTTAGGCTGGGTTGTCACCAATACACAGATGACCCACAGCTCTATCTTGCACCTCTAGCTGATCCCAGGGTGGTGGTATAGAAACACTAAAGCTGTGCCTAGGGGCCGTTGTGGAGTGGATGAGGGTTAATAAACAGAAGCTTGATCCTGACAAGACGGAAGTGCTACTGATGAGTGGAAAGTCATACTCAGGACTTAAGTGGTCACCTGTTTGGGATGGGGTTGCACTCCCTTTGAAGAAAGAGATCCTTAGCTTAGGATGCTCTGGACCCAGGCCTGCTTCTGGATAAGCAAGTGAAAGCTGTAGCCAGGACTGCTTCTTATCAGCTTCAACTGGTTAGTCAGCTTTGGCCTTTCCTGGGTGAAAAACTTTTGGCCATGTGGTGCATGCCCTGGTTACACAGAGATTAGATGTACTCTACATGGGGCTGCCCTTAAAAAGTGTTTGGAAACTTCAGTTGTTGCAAAATACTGTACCCAGGATGCTGATGAGAATGGGTTGTAGGGACCATATCAATCCAGTCTTGGCCCGCCTACACTGGCTCCTAATCTGTTCCCACAGAGAAGTCAAGGTGCAGATGTTACCTTTAAATCTATCCGTCATACCCAGAAATGATGTCATTGCATCGCCAACGTCGGGGGTGACACTCTGGTTTTGGGGCAAAACTGTGGGGTTTTTTGCCTTCAGCTGACCAGTGGTGGATTGGAGCCCCCAAAAGTGGGAGAAACCCTGCTGGGACCTAGGGTCTGGGAACCCTAGTGGGTAGCAATGCAAGAGAGGTCCTTTTCAGTTGCAGCACCAAAACTCTGAAAGTTGTTTCCCAGAGAGACTTGCTTGTCCCCTTCTGTTGCCATTCTCTGCCAGTGGGTAAAGAATGATCTTTTCTGCCTGGTATCCCTGCTTCCTGCCCTGTTTTGAATTTATTTTTAATGTATGTGTATTTATAGTATTGCTTTTGAACTTGGTTCTAATTCTTGGAGTGATGTGTTTCCTTTGGTTTTCATGGTTTTTAAGCTGTGTTTTTATTATGTAGGGTTTTAATCTGTTAGCCACCTTGGTGGCTCTGATGAGGGCAGAAAGGCGGAACATGAATTTGGTAACTAAAATAAATGTCGCCCGTTATTTCTGCTTAGAAGGATTCATTCTTAGTATTAAAAGTCACTTTTTCTTTCATTGAAGTGATGTCTGATCTGATGGCTTTTAGAGACTCCCACACATGCCGCACTGCTCCTATCCCAACCAGAATTCACCTAGTGGAGAGTGGACAGCACTGAGATAACAGAGAGGGGGGGCAGGAAAATGAGAATGATGTTAAGATTCTTTGGGTGTCCCATATGGTGTGATGGAGTATCAGACTAGGATCTTGGAGATATAGGTTTGAATCCCCACTGTGCCATGGAAGCTCACTGGGTCACAATTCTCAGCCTAGCCTTCCTCACAGAGTGGTTGTTATGAGGTTAAAATGGAGGAAAATGACAGACAGCAGAATGCTATAAGACAGTTTGGATCCCCATTGGAGAGAGAGGCCAGGTATAAAGAAAGAAAATAAGCAAAATTATTATTATGCTTCTTGTGCTACAGAAAACCCCCCCACACTTTTAGACTGGCTGAATGGTAGGATCCAACATCGTTGTTGTCGTTGTCATTATAGTATTATTTGAGTTAATGTATCCAATAGCTCTGTAAGTTATGCTCATGTTACAGTTCTGCCGAAGGTCACCCACAGAGTTCACGGCCAAAAGAAGATTCCGGCCTCACACTTTTAGCAAGTATGGTATATTCCCTAAACATTGCTTATCACCTCCAGACAGTCATTGCTCATTAAATTTGTTCCATTCCTATCAGGCACCCAGGATAGTCCAAACATCAGTATTAATGAATGTGAAACGTGAACAGTGCTTCATTAAAGAATATGATTTTTTTTTGGAACCTGAGCCCAATGCTCTGTTACAGAGATCCCATTCCCCCACCTCCTTATGCTCCCCAATTACAGAACTAAGATCATACTATGATACTGTAATAATAGCACACTCAGTACATCGTGCTAGCAATGCTCCCTCTAAGCTGTGGAGTCTTGTGAGCAAAAATTCTACTTTGTGAGCTGCTGCCATTAAAGTTGTGAGTGAGCAGTTTAGCCACTGCATAAATTAGTTTGCTCTGGAGCCCTCCTTCCTGAGCTAAGGCAATAATATATGAGCCGAACGCTAAAAAACTGTGAGCTAGCTCACACTAACTCAGCTTAGAAGGAACACTGCGTGCTAGAAGGAAGCCCACGTGCCAGAAAAGCTGGTCTTGATGAGAGATGTTTTGGGTCTTAAACACATTTATTTTCTTTTGGGAAGTTTTGTTTATTGAGGAAAGCAGAGGACTTCCGTCTTAACTCATTAAATCCAGAATCCTAAAGGCCAGTGAAATCGTCTCAACAGTTTTTTAATTATTATTTCATATACCTATTTTGTGTTTCTCCATATTCTTTATGGCTGGTTCAGCTTCAATTCTATCTCAGCCCTGGGTAAGTTCATTACAGACTGCAGAACCTGCATTGCAATAATTACTCTCTGGAATCCTGCAAGAAGGATATGAAAACAATACTTGTCCCCCTCTAGTGCCCTCCTCAGCAGCTGCAATAATCCCCAACATGGTGGCCTGTACCCTACTACTCTGCTCGTAGAGTTGCCAGACCCCCAGTCCCAGCAGGGGGTTCCCCATTTTGGGGGCTCCTTCCCGCTGCCAGACAGCTGACCGGTGCGGGGAAGGCTTTCCCTCCAAGAGTGACCACCCATCCACCCTTCCTGCAAGATTTAAAGGGTCTTCCAGCTGGCCCTTTAAATCCTGCAGCAGGGAGGGAGGAAGAGGGCTTGGACTGCAGGCACGCACTGCCTCCTCCCCTCTTCCCAACAATGTTAAAGGGGTCCCTTTAAATACTGTTGGGAAGAGGCAGGGGCTGAGTGCCTGCACTTCAAGCCCCCCTTCCCAACAGCATTTAAAGGGACCCCTTTAACACTGTTGGGGAAAGGCAGGTGCCACGTGCCTCCACTACAAGCCGTAATTTCGTGGCTTGGAATAAAGGCATGCGGAGGCATCCCCATCTTGCCAAAAGCATTTAAAGGGACCCTTCAAATGCTTTTGGCAAGAAGCAGTGGCCCCCAGTCCCCAGCATGATGACATCATGTCTGTGTGACATCATCACATTGGGGATATCCCCTCCCCCTTCAGTCATGCCTCCCAAAGTCCCTCGCTGGGGACTTGGAAGGACCTGGCAACCCTATCTGCTCACCAAAGGCCTTATTCAAGGCTAAGGAGCAGTTCTCCAACTTTTCTGCCCAAAGAAAAGCCACTTAAGTTGGAGGAAGGCATAACACTTTGCTGAGTGGAGAGATAGGACACAGTCCATTCCATTTCAACATGCAGACTAAAAGCTGATTAGATACTAAAACAACAAACAGAGGCAGAAAATGGACGCTATAATGCGAAACTCAATTCTAGTACCCGTTATGTATAAGCCCCTTCTGCTTACTTTTTCAGTTCAGCTGCATATGCATAACATGCCAAAGTCTGCTGTTTCTCACATGCATGTGCCTCTCACCATACATCCAGGCACATATGCACAGCAGTCATTTCACATATGTTACCACTAACCAGAAAGCTGCTTAATTGACTTTTGGCAGTGTGGTACTCCAAAGCAAATTCCAGAAAATGGCCCCTTCTGATGCATACTTTTAGGAAGCACCATGCCCACACAACCACATGTTGGTGATTACCTGTAGAGCAAACAAGTCATTTGAACAGATTGAGGCTGTTCAGTCACATAAAATCCTATGTTGGGAGAAGGGGCTATGGCTCAATGATGCATGTGCTTTGCATCTAGAGAGTCGGAGATTCATATCTATTTTATCCTAATGTAGAACAAAATAATTAATTGAAAGTGAACCAAAGAAATTGTAATACACTGTATATGGGACTGCCTTGGGAGACTGTTGAGAAACTTCATCTGGTTCGAAACAGAGAACTGAAGATTTTAACAGATTAATGAAGGAATGAACAAAGCTGGCCAGTTTCTCCACTGCTTATTAGATACGTATCTGGGCACTTTTCGTGATGCTGTTTTTTTTTAACCTCTGAAGGCCTAAATAATTTTGGATTGTGATGCCTGAAGAACTGCTTGCTCCTAGGTGAACACAGGCAATAGTTAAAAATCTTAATCAGAGGCCCAGTTGGTATCGTCACCTTCTGTGGTGAAGTAGGTGAATGCCGGAGACAAGGAATGGATTATAATTTGATAGACTAGTGAGTCTGAGAGTTAGTTGCTTTTAGTTGTTGGTGTAATTGTTCTTTGCCTTTTCACTATATCATTTTAACCTATATTGTAGGTTGTCTTGATAATTTTTATACGGAAAGGTGGAGTGTTTTGAATAAATGAACAGACAATACAGAAATCTCTTAAGGCTGGATCCTATGCCCTGTTCTGCTCACATGTGGCATTTCCATTCTCCTACCAAATCCTCCTTCTCACTGTAGACTCCCTTTGGGTCTTCATGCTTTTCTCAGAGGCAAGACTGATGAGAGCTACCATGGGCCTCTGGACAAAAATTCCACCTGGACCCCTCCCCCATATGCCGCGGATCCAAATAAAATATTGTGACAAAACAAATCTCTTGCCTGGCTGTTACCACACATCTATAATAATAAAATAATCATCCTCTTTCCACACTCCTCCTTCATTTTGCTCACTTCCTTTCAGGATCTCCCTTTATTCTTCTCTCCCTCCCCCTTCTAAATTCCTTCCCCCTCTTTTTCCAGTTTTGGTCTCAACTTCTTCTCAGTCATCCCGGCCGGTTGAAACTTAGAATATACAAGAGGGGGACCCGCGATACTCGCGGGAGAGGGGGACCTCCACGCCTATCAGGAAGAGGAGGAAGCAGCAGGAGGAGGTAAGTTCCCCCCCTACCCCGCCGGTTCCCCGTCTCTTCCACCCCTCCTCCACCCCCTGGCTCAATCTTCCCCTCCCCCTGCCCTGGAGCGCACCCCCCTCCTCCAGAGTCCACTTCTACCCACCCTTTCCCACTACATTGCTAGACCTGGCCTCTGGAGGCCAGGTCTACCCACCCCTTCCAATTGCAGGGGTAGACCTGGCCTCCGGAGGAGTCCAGGTCTACCCACCGCTTCTCATTGCATGGGTAGACCTGCCCTCCGGAGGAGGCCTGGTCTACTCACTCCTTCTTATTGCATGGGTAGACCTGGCCTCCGGAGGCCAGATCTACCCACCGCTTCCCATTGCGTGGGTAGACCTGGCCTCCTCCGGAGGCCGGGTAACTCATTCCTTCTTATTGCATGGGTAGACCGCTTCTCATTGCATGGGTAGACCTGGCCTCTGGAGGAGTCCAGGTCTACTTCCTATTGCATGGGTAGACCTGGCCTCCGGAGGACTCCAGGTCTACTCATTCCTTCCTATTGCATGGATAGACCTGGCCTCCGGAGGCCAGGTCTACTCATTCCTTCCTATTGCATGGGTAAACCTGGCCTCCGGAGGCCAGATCTACCCACCGCTTCCCATTGCGTGGGTAGACCTGGCCTCCTCCGGAGGCCGGGTAACTCATTCCTTCTTATTGCATGGGTAGACCGCTTCTCATTGCATGGGTAGACCTGGCCTCTGGAGGAGTCCAGGTCTACTTCCTATTGCATGGGTAGACCTGGCCTCCAGAGGCCAGGTCT
>NW_015164719.1:331320-345898 GCF_001447785.1 Gekko japonicus | reverse complement strand
GCGCCCCCCCCCCCCGCCGACGCCCTGCTCCGCGGCCGCCCGCCCGGCGGCGGCGGCCTCACCGCTCGCTTGCCTTCCAAGTGGCGGCGGCGTTCGTAGGGCGTTCTGTGCGCATGCGCACGGAACGCTCTTGCACTTTCGGGGGGATTTAAACATCCCCCCGAAAGTTTTTTCAAGTTTTAGGATTTTTGTGCACCCCTGGGGACTGCCCCAAGAGTGCACAAAAATCTCCCTGCCCCCCAGGTCGCCCCTGAGCGCGGATTTAGCGATCCGCACTCACAGGGCGACTTGGCTATTAGTATAAGTGATTTAACAGCATTATAGCAGAAAACCTTTTGTTAATATTATGGTCATTCTTGTCCCTTTGCAAGATCTGGCAGCACATACAAAACTATGGAGTTGGGTGAAACTAAAGGAAGAGGGAAACCATAGACTGTTGAAAATATTGACCTTGTTAGGAGGCTGCATCCTGGCAATGGTTGTAGTAGCCATGAGCTGTGCAGGCTGGTCTTGCCTGACTCCAGTGCTGACTTGGTTGATGGGTTCAGTGATGTCTGATAGGCGAGGCAAGGATTTGCCACAGTCTAATAGTAAACTTTGCAGAAAGGCAGGCTAGCAGAGTTAGAGTTCCTGCTATTTACTGTGTTTTGCCTTCCTTGCATCCCTAGTGGCTGCAGTATAGAACTGCATGGCATTCCATGACTGCAGCGTGACACTGGCTTCAGACCCCCCCCCCCCCCCCCACCTAAGGCCCCGGCATTTTTTTCCCCCCCCCCCCCGATGACTTAGGGCCCTGGAATTTTGTCCCCACAGCCCTCCCTTCATGGCAGCCCTGCTCAAAGGTCCACTGACCTCCCAGGAACAGGATTTCAGGAAGTATGGCAGACCAGAGCAGCCAGGGGGAGGTAGGAAACTTTCATTCCATGAATGATGATGCTTTCACAGTGCATCAATTCCAACCCTTAGGCATGGAAAGTTGAGGTTTGTATCTTAAACAGCGATTTCTCCATTCATGCTTTTCAATACACGATGTTTTCATTAGTAGAGTTGCCTTTCAGGTCTCCAGCCACCCACTGCAATCTCGTACACAGCTAGACACACCAAGATCCCAATGAAAATACAAGGCTGCAGCTTTGGAGAGCAAGCTCAGTAACAGAATGTCTGAATGTTGTACACTGTATGAACTCTGCAGCTAGAATGAAATCATTTGTGGGAGTTTTAATAAATGAAAGCAGGCTGAACATTGGATAGAGACAAAATCTTTTTCTCTTGGTTAATATTGCTTCACACATTGGCAATATATAAAACGCCAAGCTCTGGAATTCCTTCCAAATGTTTTATTCATTGCTTTTTGCCTGTGGGAGAGAAGGAGCAATCCTTTTGTTTATTAAACCTTTCTTCTTACATTTTGAGTTGCCTGTGAAAACAGTCTGATATGTGTCCTCTTACTTGGCAAAGGATGAGCCTACATGCCCTGAACTTTAGAGTACCAGCTCTTCCATTCTGCAAGCTAAACAGGAACTCATAAACTTTGCAGTATATTCTGAATCACATATTCATTTGCAGGTCCACCCAGTACTGTTCCCCCCCCCCCCCATGCCATCTAATCTCACATCACTTCTCATGGTGACTTAACCCATTTGGATTAAGTTGAGCAGCTGACTGGGAACTAATCAAAACCCAAACCAAATAAGTCCCTGACCGAATCCTATGAATTCATGTATATGAGGTGCTTGCAGAAGAAAAAGTTCAGAAGGTGAGTTTTGCCCAGTGCCACTTTCTTACTGCAGCTCCCCATAACACTTTGTACATAAGGGTCCTTGACCCTCAGAAAAATATCTTGGGGATCTATGTGGGGGTGTCGGGATAAGGGAAAAAGAGCATTATAGTAATTATTGCACTCCCTCTGTGTGTGTAAATTATTTCAGTGTGTGTGTGTGTGTTAAGTGCCATCAAGTTGCTTCTGCCTTATGGCAATCCTATGTATTAATGTATTCCAAAATGTCCTGTTGTTAACAACCTTGCTCAAGTCTTGCAAACTGAGGGCTGTGGCTTCCTTTATACACTCAATCCATCTCATGTTGGGTCTTCTTTTTTTCCTGCTGCTTTCAACTTTTTCTAGCATGATTGTCTTTTCCAGTGACTCTGGCCTTCTCATAATGTGATCAAAGTACAGTAACCTCAGTTTAGTCATTGTAGCTTCTAGGGAGAGTTCAGGTTTGATTTGATCCAGAACCCACTTATTTGTCTTTTTGGCGATCCAAGGTATCAGTAAAACTCTCCTCAAACACTGCATTTCAAATGAATCAACTTTTTCCCTGTCAGCTTGGTTCATTGTGCCATTGTACGATAGGGTAGCGTTTCTTGAAAGCAGAAGGAGTGCCACCATCAATCAATAAACCTTTAATGGCATATACAACCTTAAAAATCAAAGACAGAAAATGACACAATCAACTAAAAGTCTAGGTGAATTATAAAATCATGAAACGGACTTTCCCAAATTTTTCACTCTCATCACGTCAACTAAAAAATTGGCCACTGCCACAGTAATCTCTGCTGTTACATCGTTCAATAGAAATTGGCATTTTATTTCATTGGAAAGGTGATGTTTACCATGCAACCAAGTGTTTAACCATTTTTCCCTAGCAGATGCATGCCACCATTTCCCTGTCTGCAACAAATACTTTTTCTGAGAAACTGGGTATTTACTGTCCTTTCTAATCTTTTGCCTGCCTTCTAGAATTGCCAAATGCCTTTCTGTGCCTGCCTTGCAAACAAGAAATTTAATTGTCTATAGTATGAGGAACACTTTTTTCTATCTGCCTGAGATTTTGCAGAAGTGATCTCATGACAATGCGGTATACTCTCTGAAAACGTCACCACGATTGGGTGGAAAACAGGAAAGCCAGAAATGCACTGAATCCAATGGAAACACCTAACAAGTAGAATAAAGAAAGCAACAGTAAGAGGACAATGAGCTAAACATTAAAGTGAATAAAATTTTGTAGCAACCTTTGCTGGAGGGAGTGCTTAAAAGTTGTACCTTTGATATCCAGCTGCCCTGAAATCTTGGTGTATTAGTATAGTACACCAACTTAACCATAATTTCATCAGATGACCCAGGTCAAGATCCTGTCCTTCAGGCTCAGTGCCCTGGCTGTATTACAGCAGTAATATTATTTAGTGCTTTCCAAATGGGATTGAGATACAGATTGTAAAGCAGATCCTTAAACAGAGCCATATTATTAGCACTTGAAACAGAGGTCAGACAGATCAAGAAGAGACAGGATAGTATAGCTGAAGTTTAGCTGAAGTTTAATATTAGGTACGCCAGAGCTGCCTGGATGGCCACTCATTTGTTGTTGGAACAAATTGCCAGACCTGTGGGGGTAAGATGATTATGCTGAATACAGTTAGGATAAAAATTGATGTCGTAGTAGTAGCGTGTGTCTGTTATGTGCCGTCAAGTCGCGTCTGACTTATGGTGACCCTATGAATTGCTCACTGGGTGACTTTGACCCAGTCACACACTCTCAGCCTAACCTACCTCACAACATTGTTGCAAGGATAAAATGGATGAGAGGAGAGTGATATAAGCTGCTCTGGGTTGCCATTGGGGAGACAGGTGTCTAAATGAATTAAGTAAATAAATATTGGCCTCCAAAATGTCCTGTCATTAACAGCCTTCTCAGGTCTTGCAAACTGATGACTGTGGCTTCCTTTATTGACTCAATCCACCTCATGTTGCGTCTTCCTCTTCTTCTACTGCCTTTGTACTATTCCTAGCATTATTGTCTTCTCTAGTCAGTCTCGTCTTCTCATGATACGACCAAAGTACAACAGCCTCAGTATAGTCATTCTAAGTTCTAAGGAGAATTCAAGCTTGATACAAGGTTAAACTGATTCTCTAATTTCTCCTCTGTCATGACTCCATGGTTCCACTGTGGGCTTATGATCCAGTCCATTTGGCTTATATCGCACAGGTTTCCATGGATGGAAGAGGGGATATTCACTGATTCCTACCTCTCACTGCAGACCTCTGACTTCTCCCTCAAACCATTCCTGAGTGTTCCCTTTCTCCCAGGTGCAACATTTGCAGGATGTTTTGGGCTGCAGGAGGGTAAAGGCAGGAAAGTCCTGCTCTGCATATGGAAATTGCTTCCATCCACAGAAATCTACAGTGGATCCAAGCCAAAGTCTTCTGGGAAGGAACAGCTCCTGCAAAAGAAATATTGGGTATTGCTTGTTTGGATTATGAACCTTGACCTCTACAACACTGTTCAACATGCACATGCTGGTCTGTATCCTCAGCTGCAGATTGTGCTTTGTAATGCATACTGGATGCTGCAAATAGAGCAAAAGTCATTTATGACAACTTGATAAGGTACCGGCAGTTGCTAGAATAAACAGCTTTTATTTGTTGGATGGTAGCCTTGATTCCTTTTTTAGGTCTTTTGCTGAGGATATAAACTATATTAAGAGATTTATAACAGTAATTACATTTTAAGTAAATTGTTGCCATAGATATGCAGAAAAATCACTTATCCTTTGCCATCCAACTATAAATTTTGTCTTAATGATGCCTGCTATAAGCACACATTATTCAGATTTTTTTCCTTTTTCCAAGATAGAAAAAAACAAGCTTAGTATTTATTTGTACTTTTTTTTTACTCCAGATCATTCCAACAAATAAACTATTCAGTTTAACTGTGTCTTTGCAAAATACACAGATCCAGTAAACCAAAAATACAAATCACTAAGCTTTTGTTTACCTGGGTTTCAGTAAAGCTTTTGATAGGGTTCTCCATGATGTTCTATTAGGTAAACTAAAGGGCTGTGGATTGGACTCTAGGGTAGTTAGGTGGATAGGGAACTGGTTGGAGAACCGCACTTAAAGAGTAGTTGTCAGTGGCATTTCATCTGACTGGAGGGAGGTGTCCAGTGGGGTGCCACAGGGCTCAGTTCTGGGCCCAGTACTTTTCAATATTTTTATAAATGATCTGGATGTGGGTGTGGAGGGGCTACTCATTGATCCCTGAATTTGGTTTCCCAGCCATGTCATTTGCAAATGACACAAAATTGGGAGGACCAGTGAACACACCAGAAGATAGAGTTCAACCAGACTTGAACACACTGGGAAAGTTGGCAGATGTGAACAAGGTGCAATTTAACAAGGATAAGTGCTGATTTCTACATCTGGGTAAGAAAAATTAGGAACTGGATGGGGGATAAACTTTTGGCTAGCAGTGTGTATGTGAACAAGATCATGAGGTACGGGTGGACCGTAAATTAAATATCAGCAGCCAGTGTGATGCAGCAACAAAAAAGGCTAATGCAATCTTGGGTGTATCAACAGAGGTATAACATCTAAATCACAAAATGTCATAGTCCCACTGTACACTGCATTGGTCAGGCCACACCTGGAGTATTGTGTGCAGTTCTGGAGGCCTCACTTCAAAAAGGATGTGGGCAGAATTGAGTGTGTGCAGAGGAGAGGAATGAGGATGATTGGGGGCCTGGAGACCAAGCTCTATGAGGAAATCCTGAGGGACCTGGGAATGTTTAGTCTGGAGAAGAGGAGGTTGAGGGGAGACATAATTCCTCTCTTTAAGTATTCGAAGAGCTATCACTTAGAGGAGGGCAGGGAGCTGTTCCTGTTGGCAGCACAGGATAGGGCTTGCAATATGGGTTTAAATTCAGGGCAGGAAGGTACCGGATGGATATTAGGAAAAACTTTTCTAAAGTTGTCCAACAGTGGAATCAGTTGCCTAGAGAGGCGGTGAGCTCCCCCTCACTGGCAGTCTTTATCCAGTGGCTGGATAAACACTTGTCAGGGATGCTCTAGGCTCATCCTGCACTGAGCAGGGGGTTGGACTAGATGGCCTGTATGGCCCCTTCCAATTCTATGATTCTATGATCTCAAGAGTGGGAGGGGAAAAGGAATGCATATTCTGCTCCTGCACCAGTGATCTAATTTACTATTGGCCTTTATTTAATTGCAAATTCCATGCTATTGAAAGGTGATTCAAAGAAGCCTTATTTATGCAAAATGGGCATTACTGATAGACAACCTGAAATTGCATCCAGGTGACAGCCACTCTACCGTGCAAACTGTTTTTGTGTAGTTCTTCACCACATTGATCAGTCATGGTTTCTGTTGTCAATTTGCAATTGTGGGGGGAGAAATGTCTGATGGCAGACAGTCCACTATATACAAACAACTACCTCATGGAAAAACCATCAGGCAGATGTGATTTCAGGCAGCATCCATCGAATGCCATTTTATGCAAAGTGGAACTAGTGCTTTTAACTAGAGATGTCATGAATTTCATGGCTGGGCAACCAAATTCAGGAATTGAACATACTTTGCTCAATCTCTAGGCCAAACACCCAATCTTTTCACTTGACCTTCAATCACCTCCAATGGCTGTTGAACATCTTTTAGTTTGTGCAATAGCTGTGATCATGGAGTTTAATTTCCTTCTGGTGGGGGGAATTTTGTTTGTCATGAGGGGGCTTTTGCATCTGTGCAATAACTGAGATTGATGCTACCTGGGGTCATGGATGTTTGGATTAAATTATTTGAGGGGAACTAAGCCTCTCATAACTCTGTGCAAAAAGTGTTTGCATAAAATAACATTGATAACACAGATTTATGTGAACACTGAACAGTAAGACTTTTTTAAAAAGCTTGCTTTTAATCACTGGCTGACTAATTGATTTGCTCACTGTTTATTTATACCATTGGTTGCCAAGTGCCATGTAGCAACTACAGTTCTATGGCAGGGAAGAGGAACCTGCCATTGGGCTCTGGGAGAATGTGCATGCATGCAATAGTGCTGATTTTTCAGTACAGTACTGTAAAAGGTAAAGGTAAAGGTTACCTTGTTCGAAAGCCAGTCGAGTCCGACTCTAGGGTTGCGGTGCTCATCTCCATTTCAAAGCCAAAGAGCCAGCGCTGTCTGAAGATGTTTCCGTGGTCATGTGGCTGGCATGACTAAACACCAAGGCACACGGAACACTGTTACCTTCCCACCGGAGTGGTACCTATTTATCTACTTGCAATTTCTTGCTTTCGAACTGCTAGGTTGGCAGGAGCTGGAACTAGAGACGGGAGCTCACTCCGTCATGTGGCACACTCGGGTCTCAAACTGCTGAACTACTGACCTGCCACAGCCTGCAGTTCAGCATCTTAACCACTTGAGCCACCTCAGCTCCAACAGTATTGTAGTGTTTGAATATATGAAAAGTAACTGATGAACAGGGTTGAACTGCTCATGAATCAGTAAATGGGCAATCAGCTGCCTGTTCACATCCAGTGAATGGACAGGGAACTGAACCGATGGGAGTTAGAGCATCCCCTAGTTTTAACCCAGTGCAAGAGCAATCCATATCTATTCAATTCCAGATAGAACGTAAAGCTGATCTCTTGTCATCTTCTTTCCATTCTCTCTTCTTTCATTTGCCCATGAATTAGAGGCCAATGCTGGGTTCCAACTTCAGTGATTTATCCGGTACCTGTCATTCTTCAGTCAAAGTCTCTCTACTGCAAGAAAAAAAGGCTACATTCTTGAGTGTGGGGTCATGAGTCTTGCAATCCAAAAGTTTAAGAACCGATTGAAGTGTTTTCTTGCTATCTTTTAAAACAAAAAATGCGATGAAAAAAGAGTGTGAAAAAAGAATGCCTCCTCGTTCCCATACATGACAATGATAGAAAGAGGGCAAGCTTTCCTTTGAGGTCCTTTGAAGGAATCAACTCAGACTGAAGCACTCAAAAGAAAAGAAAACGCACCCCAACAACAACAAAGCAAGGTTTTTCTTTTGTCCTAAGAATGTCTTTCAAATTGCCTTTCATTGTGCTGTGCAGAAAAAAGTACTTGGCTTTACAATAGTGGAAGACAGGCACTGGCCCCACCAACCTCCATGCCACTGTGGAAATAATTCAAGATATACAGATTATTTTACCAAGAGGCCTACTGATCCAGGGTAGCCTGAAACCATGAAAACTGCTATTAAACTGAAATTATTGAGCATATAGAGGACCAAAACATACTGAAGGAATAGCCAGCATGCTTCTGCAAAGGGAACCAGCCTTTCATCAACTTTTGTGAGTTCTTCAAAAGGGTTTAACAATTATGTGGATAGGTGATCTGAGAGACATTGGTCCTGGTCACACATGCCGGAAAACGTAGGGGGGAGGCATGGCGATTTGTGCCGTCGCAATTTGATGCGCCCCAATGCGATCAGACACAACGGCATTGTTTTCATTGGCGGGTGTTTCCGGTGCGCTCCAACCAGGAAGCAGGGATGCCAGAGGAGCGCGCGAAGCGATCATGTGGAGAGCATCCGGCTGCAGCCCGTCGCAACCAGTTGATAGTGGCTTTTCCTGGGTACTTTTAAACTCCGCTTCTTTGGCTGACTGCTACGGGTTGCTGATGGTATGGGACGCTGGCCAGATGTGTCCATTTGATCTCGCCAGTAAAATCCGGCCGGCATTTGTGAGTATCCCATGGCAAATTCTGAGTGTCATCAGGGCCATTATATACTACTTGGATTTTTGACCAGTTCATTCACCAATGTCTACTGAATAAACTTAGCAGTCATAGATAAAAGGACAGATCCCCTTATGGACTAAAAATGGTTAAAATTATGAGAAGCAGAGAATAGAATGGAAGTTTGGTGTAGTGGTTAAGTGTGTGGACTCTAATCTGGGAGAGCCGGGTTTGATTCCCCACTCCTCCACTTGCTACTGTTGGATGACCTTGGGCAAGCCATAGTTCTGTCAGAGCTGTCCTTGAAAGAGCAGTTCTTGAAAGAGCTCTCTCAGCCCCACCTACCTCACAGGGTGTTTGTTGTGAGGAGGGGGAAAGAGGAGGGGAAGGGAAAGGAGTTTGTAAGCTGCTCTGAGACTCCGAGTGAAGGATGAGGTATAAATCCAATGTCTTCTCTTCTCTTCTTCTAAGCAGTGTAGTGCCTAAAGTATTGATGCTATTCGATTTTTTAATAAATGATCTTTAATTTGGAGACTGTGGTATAGTGGCCTTGTTTGTGGATGATACCAACTCATTCAGGATGCTGAATGCTCAAGCAGATTGTAATAGCTCCAGTAGGATCTCTCCAAATTGGATGAGTGGACAGCAACATGGCAAATGATGTTCAATTAAAGTAAGTGTAAGGAGATTCCATATTGAAACAAAATATGAGAAAATAGTAGAATGTTGAGTGGTTGCTATAGTGGTTTTTAAAGTTATAATTTTCCTAAAAATTCAAGTATTTGAATCAAGGATTGTCCTTTATACTTGCAAAAAATGCCCTTTATACTACATTTCAGTTTTTTTACCTTTTATCTTTGCCCCTTACCCCTTTTTTATTCTGTGTTCCCTCAAAAAGTTCAAAATAAAAATTATTTTTTAAAAAAGAAACAAAATATCCCCACCCACCTTTGTATTTATGCTGATAGGTTCTGAACTAGCAGAGACTGAGTGGGAAAGAGGTGTTGGGATTGTCGATGACAGCACAATTAAATTGTCAAATCAGCATGTGGTGGCAGTGAAAAAATTAAACTCCATCCTGGAGATTATTAGAAAAGGGATTGGAAAACAATGGCCCATATTGTAATGTCCAGACTGTTGGAAGTTCCAGATGCAGTGTCCCCTATCTCAGACCTCCAGACTGAGTGGCAAAAGAGACTAGATAGCTAGATAGGCACAGTGACCTTTCTTCCTGTCTTTACTCTTCCACCACTGTCCTCTTTGAATGCAGATTGTGTTCTCAGGGATCAATTTCCCCTTCCTCCTTGTCTCTCACTCTGGATGAAGACATGCCAAGAGAGGGATATGCAGTCCTGTCTTGGCACCATGAGGCAGATGGGCCTCTCACCATCTGCTTCCATCCTTTAGCTAGTAAATTAGTAATCTATCAATCCCTGCACTTTCCTATCCAAAGTGTACTACTCAAATAAAGAGAGAAGTATTTATCTTCTAAACTTACAATGTGGCTCTGTGTAGCTTTGTAATCTGAGTAACCTGGTAAAGGGACACTCCTGCATTTGTAGCTTTATTTAAGCATTCTGCTAACTAATGGTGACTGGACTAACCACGCCAGTTAAACTCAATACAGACTCATTTGGAATACTGTGCAGTTCTGTTCACCATATTTATTTATTTACTAGCAGTAAAGCCCATTATAAAAGCAATATAACGAGCTCTAGAAAGATGTGATGTGTAACGAATGCATAGACTGAAAGCAGGTTAAGTACATATTAGCAGTATGTAATAGAAAGGCTAAAATGTGAAAGTAAAGTCTCACATACCTTATGTTACACAAGAACTTGTGTCCAAGGTCACACAATGTGAGCCAGAAAATGCAGCACACAGAGCTCTGTGGTGTAATTTCTACAATTGGGCAGTCTGCAAAGTAATTTTGTGTTGGACGTCCTTGTCATGGAACTCCACAAAGTCACAAGCTCGTCAGCCAGGAGGGCCCAACTGTCCCCTAATTTTTCCCTTTTTTTTGTATACTTACCTGGCTTTGTCATATGTAGTGTGTGTCTTCTCACTTCTTACTTTGTCTTGTGTAATCTATTAGGATTTCCCAATGTCAAGTATAGTCTGTACAAAGTAAAACATTAGTTCATGTTAGTCAGTGAGGATGCATTTTGCAAATATGAGACATTGGGTTTTTTTGTCTAAACATCTCCTTCCTCTGCTCTGGCTGAAGTGTGTTCTACTTTTTTGCTTTTTTGCACACTTAACTGGGTTTGTCACATGTAGTCTGTGTCTTGTTTATTGCCACATTTTCCCCCCTTTAAACATTTGTCTATGTGTATCTGTGTCTGCCTATTTCCCTCCTTGGTCAAAGCTAAACCAAGACCACAAAAGTGAGGAACAATGCCTAGTTATAATTTCTCCAGGAAGCCAAGTTGTGACCTGGGCTCCTGGTTTTCTCCTTCCTTTTTTCACTGTAAATATGTATCTGGATGTCTGCATCTGTCTCTGTCAGTTTGCCTCTCTCTTTGTAATTGGTTTTCAGACTCTGAGTGTGGTTAAAGGTTCCCCCCACTTGCAAGTTTTATCCCAGTGTCACACACTCTCTGTATTTTTTTAATGTATATGTCATGCTCCACTTCAGCTAGTTGTTCCTGCACTCCTCCTGTTTGTGTGTGCCTATGTAGATCTGTCTGTGACTGTGTCTATATTTGTGCTTTGCAGCATGCCTTGGGTTTTTGGCTTTCTGTTTTCTGTGTGTCTGGTCCCATCCTCTGTCTCTGCTTATGTGTATATCCACTAGCTTTTTTGTGATAACTTGGGCTGGTTTCCCCCCTGCCTCCGCTAAGCTGACACCTTTTTACTTGGTGTTTTTTTTCCCCATTCTAGAAAGTGTTGCCTCAGCAAACTTGGCTTGGAGGCTAAAGATCGTGGGTTTTGTCACCTGAGGGAATCAATCATCATCTGGCAAGGAGACCAGAGCAAAGCAACCATCTTCTGAGGAAAGTTTTGGTGGGCACAGCTTCTGTGGGCAGGACTCAGTCAACACAGCCAGTAGATAGGGACAGCTTCTGAGTGACACATCATGGAGCCAACTGATTTAGGGGCATGTGGAATGTTCAGAAAGTGCCACCCCACTACTCAATTATATATAAGGAAAGATTTTCTAGACCTTCCTCCCCCTGAAGGTCTCAGGGCGGTATACATCACACTTAAAACATACAATAGTTAGTTAAAACATCAATCAATAATTAATCAAAATAAAATCATTGAGAAAATACATTGTCAAGAAATACATGCAGAACTGGAACATGGCTGACAATGATTAAGAGACAATCAGGGAGAATAAGTGATTTGAGTATGTCCATTTCTTTCAAACATGTCAAGAAAGTTAGTTGCTGGTTACATAATAAAGTGTAGAGATGTTGGCTAGTTTTCTGACTGACTACTACCAAACTTGAAGAAAGAGTATTTTGTTCAACCTGGGGCCAATCCTTTATGCAAAAATTCTATGTTCTTGTCTTTTGCCACATAGTTTTCTATTCCATTTCTTGAGCTGTCCAAAGTGAAAAGCATCCTTGAATGCGACAATCCAGACAAAAATTTAGGCTCTGTGTTAAGAGTCATCCACAATACTCACTGTTTTCTTTGTTACTAATATCAAGAGGAAGAGCAGGCCTTCTTTCAAATTGTGTGGCCATTCCTTCATTTTTCACCTTCTCTGTGACTCTGGGTGGTTCTGTGTTTGAGCTGTACTTCGATAAAATCTGCAGAATTTGTGTTTGAATGACAGTTATTTCAGGAGCTGGCAGAGGAGTGGTGAGTATGTTTCTGTAGTCCGATATGGCAGGAGGAGCAGGTGTTTTAAGACAGTCCAGATACGTGTTTGAGGGCAGGACAGGCGCAACAGCTTCTTCCACGTACCCTTTATTTGGTACCATCTGGATTACATACAGTGGTTCAGGCTCTTTTTCCAGAGAATGAGGATCTGGATGGGTAACTTCATATGTATTATTAGACGCATCTGACAGGTTACTCTCTGGGGATTTTGGTAAAGTGGTATTTTTTCTAGAGGGAACTTTCAATCCAGGTGTACAGAAAGTGGCCGCTGCAGGTGAAGCCATATAATCATAATCACACACTTTACTCTTTTGCCCTGGTGTAGCTAGGTTTTCTTTTGATGCCAATACCACTGATGGCCTGTTCATCTTATTAGCTTGCCTACTTTTTTTTGCATTGTTGAGCAAGAAGTTTGTTTGGTCTTCTGTCAAATATACAGTGTCATTGTCCACACAAAGGGGCCCTTTAATACAGAACTGTTCTATCTTGGGTGATGGGTATCCAGAATAATCCTCTCTTGGCTGTTCCTTCTGTTCATGGGCTTGATGTAATATATTCACAGTGTTCCAAGTACTGGGGAGAGCATATTTTGAAAGCCCAAAATCTGAAAGTCGTGGAATTCGCACCAGAGGATCAGGGCTTGAAGAATTTTTAGGGCAAGCAAGGTTTTTCAGTTCCTCTTGATCAGACTTGGCAGGTTCAGGATCAGTTTCAGCTTCATCTTTTTTTGCTGCTTTCCTAATAACGGGCTTGTATCCGTATTTCTCAAAAATGTCTCTTATTTTTCCAAGGTCTGCTGCATTTCTGTTCATCAGAACTTTGCTGGCCTTTATGAAGTCATATGTAGCATCTCGTTTTTCAGATTTCTTAATAAGAACACTATCAGCTTCACCCTTCAGTGTCCTGATTTCAGAGTACAGTTCATGTAAATATGTCATTGGGGAGTCATCTTCAAATTCAGTTTCATCTCCACGAAAAGCTTGCTTCAGCTGCTCAGCCGGTCTCTCCAAAGTGGTCACTAAGGCTCACAGTTTACTGAAGAAACTTCCTGTTAGATCCATGCTGGAGGAAACCCTGAAACACACACACGGTGAGCTTCTAGTAAGTGTTTCCCATTTACCTCCACGCAAATGAATAAGAATTAGAAGCCCTATCTCCCCAACAATCCTACACCGAAAGAGGGGAGCAGGAGAAACCCACTCTGCCAGTCCCCCCAAGCCTGATTGTGTGCCCCACCTGACTGGAACATGTGTAGACAAGGGCAACCAAGATGATTAATGGGTTTGATAGCGATGTTTGAACTCTCCCTGGTTCAGGTCACAACCTGTTTCTCAGTTGCAAACAGGAAATTCAGTTCTCAATGGATTGTTGATTCACTTGCTGGCCTATATGTGGTGGTCTGGCATATTGCTTCAGTTACCACTTCTTTAAAACAGCTCAGGTGGCTTTTTGTGTTCTCACACAGCCCAATGGGCTTATATTCCCCTCTCTCCATTGCTGTGCTGCTGCTCCATTTGCAGGCAATAATTTAAATAGCCAATTAAATCAGTCACAAATCATATGGATCAGAACTAAGTAATTGCTGTATTTTTAAAAAGCCATTACAGTTCTATATTAATCGATTTGATCTTCGCGGCTGGAGTTATGGTGGACCGGATCGCTACAATAGCGGTACCATGGTCGGACCACCAGGCCCTGAAGGCTCATCTGAATGTGCCACCCCGACCCCGCTTAGGCGGCGAGCGGATTTTTGCTCGCCCGCGAGGCCAGATGGACCTGATGCGGCTCCAGATGGCATTGCGGGAGCCAAAGCCCCCTGGCAGCTCGTTGGATGAGCTTGTGGAGGACTGGCATGATCGGCTCTCCGCAGCCATCGACGAGATTGCTCCCAGGCGTCCTCTCCGGACTCGCATGAGGTGGGTGCCCTGGTATACCCAGGAGTTGTGCCAGCTGAAGCGAGAACTGAGACGACTAGAGAGACGGTGGCGTCGCGCTCGCAACGAAGCGTCAAGAGCATCTTATAGGACGTTTATGAAGGCCTATGAGATGGCAGTCAAGGCCGCGAAGAGGGAGTTCTTCGCGGCCAGGATTGCATCTGCTAGCTCACGCCTGGCACAATTATTTAGTATGATTTGGTAATTGACAACTCTGCCACAGGGCAGGCAAAATGTGAGGGAATTGGACATCGGCTGTGAGGCATTTGCGAGCTATTTTGCAGAGAAAGTCTTGGCGCTCCGCCGTGACCTCCCCGC